>NW_015603334.1:0-485 GCF_001515605.1 Sinocyclocheilus anshuiensis | reverse complement strand
TGTATACCATAAACAAACACACATGGGACAAGAGGATTTTTACTGCCCAACATAGGCTGCATGAGTTTTTTCAGTTTGTAATTTAGATGGTCCGGCCTGTCTTGAGCAGCTTTACTTTTTGAGTCTCCTGAATGATCATCGCTCACAGTTCTCTCAGGTTTGAGGGGAACACAATCTCCAAAGACAGACATCAGCAGAGACAATGTCTGTGAAATAAGTCTCACCCATAAGCCTTTAAAGCTGACACATATTCCTCGTAGTACCTGCCCTAAATGAGATGAGTGATTTAGCTGCAGGATTTAATTGCGTTATAGATGATCAGTTAACTAATTATGCTTTCTTTGATTTTCATTTTCTAAATTCACATTTCTCTTTACTAGCTGCAAATCAGTGAGCAAGAATGTGTCTTTAAAATCATCAGGAATGTATAAAGATTGAACTCAAGTGGTGCTCATTGCTCAAGCACCTGCCCTTTTTGCAAAAAA
>NW_015603333.1:0-485 GCF_001515605.1 Sinocyclocheilus anshuiensis | reverse complement strand
GTATTAATAAACGGAGTAAAATTACATTTGTTTGTTTCTTAAAAACCTATTATTTTGTTACAAAATTACATTTTGGTCCCTGTAGGAGTTTCACCCCCAAACGAACAGAGTACACGGGTTGAAGACGGTAAAAGTGAGTGGGTCCTATTATATCATCGGAATTAAAATGTGGGTGGGTCTTGTCTCACATACAGTGGTTCCGACGCCCATGCTTCAATTCAAAATCAAAAGAAAAACAAATGTATTTTACTTAAATAAATGCAGCTTTTTTTGTGTGTCCGATTTAGTGTGCCTCTTAATGCAAATAAACCTTACTACTGTAAATGGAAATAATTATACATTATTTGAACTGCGCAGTATGTTAGTACTTCCTTCCTGTATTGTCTTTAATTGCAGTAAAAAAAATTCCAAACATCTCAATAGTCCTAAATGGTGCTAAATTAGAAGTCGGCAGCAGAATATACAGAAACAATCGAAATGCGTAA
>NW_015603332.1:0-485 GCF_001515605.1 Sinocyclocheilus anshuiensis | reverse complement strand
ATTTGTTGGCCCTCTTTTGTCATTATACAGAGTTCAATTGGTTCAATTGCATCTTGAATGTGTAAATAAAAGAAGTTGGTCTTGTTGGGTGTCAATTTTAAACTCTGGCAAGAAGTGAATTGAAATATTTTAGAAAGAGGCAGCATGTAAGTCTGGATCATGTTATAGCCAAAAAATAAATAAAATTGAAGGCAACCTTTTTCCAGGTACCGAAGGTTTGATTTTGGAGCCACAAGATGTCTTCAGGGTATAACAGTAATCGATTTTAAGGGCTTCATCTGGAGTTGGTTTTAAAATCTTCATATTATGTCTCTCCTTCTCCTCCACTTTCTAACAGTGATAGACATAATTATTTGTTATTTAAACATGTACTTACAGAAGTAGTGTTACACTTGCTTTCTGCAAAAGCAAAAAGATAAATCTACTTATATTGTCCATATAATTTGTTATATTCCAAGTCATCTGAAGCCATACAACACCTTTAA
>NW_015603331.1:0-485 GCF_001515605.1 Sinocyclocheilus anshuiensis | reverse complement strand
GGGTCGTCTTATATTCGGGCCAATACAGTACTCTTCTTACATAAATGTACTGTTTCTTTAAGAGGAATCAGAGCACTGGGCAAATTTAGCCCCATGCTTGGCTTGAGCTGAACAGCCCAGTTTGGCGTCCTCCAAGTGACGCGATAACTGCTTCCTGCTGCACTTCGCTTGCTTCCTGCTGCAAGGTTCTTGGGAGTGAGGACTGACTGAGCTCAGAGGAAAATGACAGTGACACTGCAAAACAATCTGGCCTAAAAAAACAAGGTCAGATTTTAGGCTATTACCGTCAAACTGCCTAAGCCTTATATAACTGCACTCATCCTTAGTGAAACCCATGATCTGGTGTTTGGAGAGTCAGTTCTCCTGAACGCAGCTCAAGGTTAGTCTTCACATTGCTAATCATTCATGCGGCGATGCCAGTCATTCAACTAAAGCTGTAAACTATACAGGGAACTGTGTCAGTTGCTGCATTACTATAATATTAA
>NW_015603330.1:0-485 GCF_001515605.1 Sinocyclocheilus anshuiensis | reverse complement strand
TTGAACACCATTTTTACTAATGCTTTTTGGAAAAATAAATATATAAAATAAAATAATAGTTTTGGCACTTTATTTGCATAAAATGCCAGTTTTTCAACATCTAATTTGAGTGTAACAGCCACAATGCAAATGAAGCACAGGAAAACAAGCTGACTTACCCTGAGAGTTGAGCTCTCTCTTCTCCCGGATTCTCCTTAACTCCTTCCTCACCCCAGCGCTTTGACACCAAATGGCAAACGCTGCCTGCATTCTACCCTTCTCCTGCAGGAGGCGCACTCTCTCCAGACATCTCCTCGTGTCCTACATCCTGCCTGAGACATCTCTCCACTTCCTGAAGGTTGCTGCACAGATTTCAACAGCAGCCATCACTTCCAGTGTCTCACCTCAGCAGATTTCCCTCACATCTGCTGTGAATGAGCCTCAGGAGCAGAGCTGTCGGTGGTGTCAGGGGCTCTTACTGAACTCTGTCAGTCATTCCTGACTGA
>NW_015603329.1:0-485 GCF_001515605.1 Sinocyclocheilus anshuiensis | reverse complement strand
TGTGCCTGGGTAGGACCCTGTTACGTAGTGAAGAGGCTTGGAGAGGCAGTTTACCGTGTTCGGAAGAGGCCTGGGGGACAGACGGTAGTTTTACACCGGGACAGGTTGGCTCCATATATGGGAGAACGGCAAACCTTCAAGAGCAGAGGTCAACGGCAGACTGCTGGGGCGACCCACCCTGCGGACGGAGGAGCTGAACACGCAGCGCCGGACAAGGGGTGGGGAACCTCAGTGGGATGTGAAGAGGGTGACGCTTTGACCCGGGCTCCTGGGGGTGCTCTGGATACACTCGGAGGAGCTGAACACGCAGCGCCGGGAGGGTCCGGGGTTCTTCTGGATCAGTCTGGGTTGGGGGCACCTGAAGATCGCAAAATGAGCCCTGATCATCATTTGACTGGCGGAAGACATTGCAGTGGAGGCCGTCGTAGCAGCCAGGATGTGGAGTTCCGGTGGACTAACCCCTTGAGGCATGGGCTACCTGCCAG
>NW_015603328.1:0-485 GCF_001515605.1 Sinocyclocheilus anshuiensis | reverse complement strand
TATATTCTCTCTGATGTGGACGCATCGATTCCTTTAGCTTTTCAGCGAGATGGACCTGCAATAAAGATCAAATGGGCTATTCGGTTAAAGTCGATAGAGACGCTGACAATACAAAGTCCTTCTAGTGGAATAGCGTTTACTTTTACATGGAAACAAAGCATGAGAAGCCTTTTCATCCACAGGACTGTGCTTAAATGCTTCACTTTAGTTTCACAGACAAATCTAAATTGTGCCTACATCAGGGTTGTGCAAAATTCAGGTTCCCTTTTAGTTCACGAGGTGGAATCTGAATCGGCCACATCCCACAGGAAGTTAAACTGGAATGACAGGAAGAGGAATTTGCTGGACTGAGGTTAAACACAGGTGATGCATTCAGTGAAATTAAAAATACACTACCATTTTAAAGTGACTTACGCTTACCAAGGCTGCATTTATCTGATAAAAAATACAGGAAAAACAGTAATATTGTGAAATATTATTACAAT
>NW_015603327.1:0-485 GCF_001515605.1 Sinocyclocheilus anshuiensis | reverse complement strand
TGTTGTTGAATAACACTTATAGTCAATATGAAATCAGAATAGATCTTATTTGACATTTTTGGTCTTATTGTGCTTGATTCATTGGAGCACGGTGTCCTTTTAAACTAGTCCCCATCACGGTTACACTAAGAGTTCTGTGCCTTACTGAGGGTTTTGTATTGCATTCAATGCAATGACTCAATGCTGTTATAAAATTTGACCTCTTACTTCACCAGTCTTAGATGGTGTTGCTGTTCTCCTCTTGTTCATGAGCTATAGATGTCATTAGCTTCATTTAATCTAATTTAAAGCCATTTGTTTGAGTTAGACCTGGGTACGTGGAAAGAAAATATTTGAAATGATAACAAGTAGCCTGCTGTCTACGCTCAGTTTTCGGCAAAGTTAAGTTGTGGACTTAGGCACACACATGGCCATCCACACATTCATATGTACTCATGTTAATGTCACGGTTGTGTCAGGAGGAGGAAGGCGAAGGAGACAGCTGG
>NW_015603326.1:0-485 GCF_001515605.1 Sinocyclocheilus anshuiensis | reverse complement strand
TTATTTTTTTATTTTTTTATTAATAACCCTCTGATGAACTGCTTATGACTACATCCAGAGATGCTGGGATAGGCTCTAGCATCCGTCCAACACACATTTGGAAAATCGATGGATGGATGCTATGATATTCTTCCATAAAAGAGCTAATTTTTCATACTGCACACTGCAACATTTATGAAAAGGTAATAGGCTACACCTAAGACTACACATTATTTAATGATTATAGTACTTTAAGTACTTTATAATTATATATTACCCCCTGTCATTCCTGTTTTACTACTTGCCATTAAGAGTCCAGCATATCAAAAATAGAAAAAAAGTATGGTGTAACTGTGCTGTAAATGTATGAAATAATTTATCCTGGCGAAAGTTAGTTTACTCGCACCTCAGCACGGCCTGACTCCATAAGGGGCGTAATACATCACTCCGGTGCGCTACAGTTTTAAAGTATTGAGGTGAGCTCAGAATGATTTCAGAGAATGTCT
>NW_015603325.1:0-485 GCF_001515605.1 Sinocyclocheilus anshuiensis | reverse complement strand
AATTGAAGGGGGTCTGAATACTTTCCGTACCCACTGTATAATGAGGTACTCTGGGACCTTTACAAAAGAGCATCTATTTTTACCTGTTTTAAATATATGCTTCAAAACACCTAATCACCAATTCATATTTATGTTAAACTGGCAACAAAGAGTAAACCCTAAAGAAAGGAGTTACTCGTAACACATGACTTATAAAACATCACCAAATTGACTGGCTGCAGTATCTGAATGTGTTTCCCAAAAACAGTTTGCCTTACACACTGAAAGATCAGCTGATTACTGCCTGGAAGTCATGTGGTTTAATTGGGCTCGCATAAAAACCCCCAAACATTATGAGGTCTTAAAGCAAACATTACTGGCTTTTCTGGCAGGGTTCCCTGAGGAGGCAGCCGGAGGACAGTGTTGAACCGAGGCCAGACACTCATATTCAAAGCCTGCCTAATGAAAGTCAACAGTCACGTTGTACTTCCAGCCCAAACACATGG
>NW_015603324.1:0-485 GCF_001515605.1 Sinocyclocheilus anshuiensis | reverse complement strand
CGTGCTATGTTTCTTTGTTTATGAAAAGAAAGGAAAACATAGCGTAGTGTTGTGTACGAGTTGATTGTTCTCGGCTTGCATGGAAAGTGTAAGAGGAACATTAATGAATAAACATGGAGGGTTAATGAAAGGAGCTCAAGGTTGGATGTTTCCTCCGCTGAGCAACCGATTTCCCACATAAAGTTTGCGTTAATGAGTATCAATGGGCTTCCTGATGTTTTTCTTGGTTTGTTTTTCTGTGTCGCTTCACACCAAAATCTGTAAGATTACAGCAAACAGAAGGCGATAAAGGCACAGGGAAACAAATACAATTATTTGCGAAAATAGCCTAAAATATCACCAAATTTATTTTAGGATTGGTTTATTCAATGTGCATCAAGAAAGAATGAGAAATTAACATGCACAGACACTCAAAGGCATGAATGTGAGGGTTGGTGCAGTGAGTCTGTTCTCTGACTGATGTAAGCACAGCATGGCTCTTTGTA
>NW_015603323.1:0-485 GCF_001515605.1 Sinocyclocheilus anshuiensis | reverse complement strand
ACAACCTTTTGCGCTGCTTACGCAATGCTCTACCACTGAGCCACATGACTCTTTCATTCTTCATTTATTTTTTTCTTATCAAACTGAGGAGAAAGATGTTGTTGGTGGAAAATTACAGAAACTATTTATCTTTGTAAATAACGTACACTGTTGAAACATACAAAATATGTTTAATAAATAAATAAATCTGAATGCACATTATCAGTTTAGTTCCTAGACGGCTAAATTTCCGTTCTCGTTTCTCTCAGGTTGTTACGGCGTTAATCCCGACACGAAACAGGAGGGCTGGATGTGTTCTCGGTGTACTGCGACCGAATGGACAGCCGTAAGTATCGCAAACACCTTTCACGCAAACATAGATTAGTCCTACGACTAGTTATAAGTCATTTATATTAACAGTGACTGTTCACATGTAAGTCTTAAACAGTAATCTGTGCACTAATAAAGCAATAAGCCCCGTGAAGCTGTGGTTTACAGTGAATTTA
>NW_015603322.1:0-485 GCF_001515605.1 Sinocyclocheilus anshuiensis | reverse complement strand
GTCCACGGTTAAATATACTGCTGGATCTTTAATGTTGTGGGCCTACCTGACTGCCTCTGTTAGAAATCTTATAATGAGCCGTGGTTGGATCTTCAATCAGGATCCAAAACAAACATCAAAATCAACACAAAAATGTGTAACTGAGCACAAAATGAAACTTCTACTATGGCCGTCCCAGTTCCCTGATCTGGACCCTATAGAAAATGAGTAGGGTGAACTGAAGAAAAGAAGCACCAAAATGGAGCTGGGAATCTGAAGGATCTGGAGAGATTCTACATTAAGGAATGGTCTCTGATCTCTTGTCAGGTGTTCTCCAGACTCATCAGGAATTATAGGAGAAAACTCAGAGCTGTTATCTTGGGAAAAGCATGTTGCAATAATTGGGTGCCAATAATTGTGACTAACATGAACTAGAGAAAAACAATTATTTCATAATAAGATTTCCCCCCACTTTCCATTGTTTTACTTCAATGATAGGTTAGAAT
>NW_015603321.1:0-485 GCF_001515605.1 Sinocyclocheilus anshuiensis | reverse complement strand
TCTTGAGCGCATATCTCACCGGTAATGTCAGACTGCTTTGGAATGCAGCAAAAATCAATTTATATGACACTTCTGTGAAATGTTAAAGTTGTAGATAAAGCATGTAGATTGAGTTTGTCAGCTAGTTTTTGAATGATTTATCCTGTGTCTGCAATGTCTTTCAGAAAAAAAATAAAGCACAAGGAGCTGAGAAGCACATAAAGGACATCAAACTTCAGGGTGGAAGTGGTAAGTGGTTTCTCTCAATCATGTCATGGGAACATGTGCAGATGTTCTTTAGATAAACGAAAACAGAAAATGCATTGTGACTGAAAAGCTTGTTTTGCACTTCTAGATCGTGATGCGTGTGCTATGGTTATTATCTGTTAATGTGTCTTTTCAATGTCCCACGATTCCATTGTGAAGTGTGTTGTTCTTGGCAGAGCGCAGGGTTTAGTAGCGCTGATGTTGGGCTGCAGGGACCTGTTAATACTCTTGTGTTGCTG
>NW_015603320.1:0-485 GCF_001515605.1 Sinocyclocheilus anshuiensis | reverse complement strand
CAAAATAATGTTCTTTTTAGCAACGTCATATGACCCCTTTAATGTGCGGGACATGTTTTACATTTACTTACATTTGACGTGTACATCCTTGTTTATAAATATTAGAAATTCACATGAGTGTTTCCAAATTGTATAAAGACTCCTGAAAGGAAGCAAATCTCTGCCAAACTTTACATACTTCACTGACTAAACAAACGCCAGCACGCGCATGCGCATCAAACACACGCGGAGTGCAACAGAGAGATGAAGATGATAAAGAGATTTTAGATTTAAAAAAATATATATATATTTGTTGTGTTGAGTTTAGGTTTTCTGCACGAAAGGCAAGTAATGGTAATTTGATTAGGTTAGTAACTATAAAGGGATTAACATGTAATTGGAAATTGACCATATCGTCACAGCTTTGGCAGACAAAACTGGAATAGAATGTTTTTTTTGTTTGTTTGTTTTTTTTATTTCAAAACATATTTTATTCCAGTTCGGAA
>NW_015603319.1:0-485 GCF_001515605.1 Sinocyclocheilus anshuiensis | reverse complement strand
TTATTATAAATAACTAATGACATTTAAAAAATAAACATTCATTATCCTGTTTTCTGCTAATCACAAAAGAAGGGGAGTACCAGTGAATACATCTGACCATAAAAAATAAATATAACAAGCAATCCTGAGTATTATTTAATAAAGTTATTTACACTTTAATGCCTGTATACATGAATTGAGTGCAACATGTTATGCTTAAACTAATTTGATCAATGTAGAAATTACTAACTCACTTTATTAACAAATTTTTTTTTCTCAGTGCAGTACATTGCTATGAATACTTTGTCAAAAAAATGCAATGTTCTTGACTTCAATTCAACATCTTTTCCTAACTCATTATTTGATCACACATACATGCTGCCATATATGAATATATAGTACATATAGTATGTTCAAATGTTTATACATACACTGTACTATATTTGATCACATCTATATATTATGAAGTGTATTACTAAATCTAAAATTACATATATGTGAGCCTG
>NW_015603318.1:0-485 GCF_001515605.1 Sinocyclocheilus anshuiensis | reverse complement strand
CACCATGACACAACATCATGTCATAAGTATTACACATCTAGATGTCAAGACTACATGAACAAAGTCCGCTTTATATCAATGTCCGCATCTTGGTCTATTCAGTGAGGCCTTTTGTTCAGGGCCACTATAACAACAGGAATCAGGCTTTTCCTGAAGCGAGCCCTTCTGCACCTTAGTACTCTGTATCTACGTCCTGAAGGGAGTGGGGTGAAGTACCAATTTAATGGGTGTGTAACGCCCTGCTTAATTGAAGTCACCATACGTGTAATGGCCCTGTTATTTAATTCTGTCAGGTTTGGTGTAGGACGACCAATTGTTTTGGAAGCTGTGGCAGTTATACGTATGAGTATGAGTATGTCCTTATTCTTAACAGATAGCATGCCAAAGAAACAGGTGGAGCAATATAGAAGAATAGATTGAATCATGCTCTGATACAGCAGCAAAAGGAGATGGGGAGCAACATAAACATATTAAACAGACGGTTT
>NW_015603317.1:0-485 GCF_001515605.1 Sinocyclocheilus anshuiensis | reverse complement strand
TGAAGGGGGAGTGAAGATCCAGACGCTCCCCCTGGGGCTTCCCAGACCACATCCAGCAGCGCTTCTGGAGCAGGGAGATCACTTTTCTTGTTCGACTTCTAAAATAGATCCAGAGCAGACTAAGTCAGCAATTCCCTTTTATATTAATCTCCACACAGACTTTGATTTAGCATTAAAAGGATTCGGTAACCTGTAAAGTGCTCCAGCAGGATCTGCTCCACACACTGACACCAGCACCTGCAGAAGACTGGGTTTGGTCTGTGTGGAGCTCTGTATACACGAGACGTTTTCTCACACGGAGATGAACATCAGCTCCAGAATCACCGACAGCTGAACCATTCACAACACATTACAGCCGCAAACTTTCCTGATAAAGCCTCGTTTATTTGAAGACATGCGGCTCTGTTAAGGACTAATAAACTGGACCGTTTTAACTTCAGACTACAAATCAGCCACAGCTTATCCAAAGAGAACTGAATATTTCA
>NW_015603316.1:0-485 GCF_001515605.1 Sinocyclocheilus anshuiensis | reverse complement strand
CTTTTTTTTTGGAACTCTGACTTTACATCTCACAATTCTGACTTTTCTGACTTTACATCTTGCAATTCTGACCTTTTTTTTTTTTACCATGGCAGAAAAAAAGGTTATTGCAACCTTTTCATGTCACAATTCTGACTTTTCTTCTCACAATTGTATGTTTACATCTCACACTTCTGAATTTATGTCTCAAAATTCTAACTTTTAGATATAAACTTGCAATTCTGAGAAAAGTCAGAATTGCAAGCTTATATAAAAGTAGCAATGACCTCTTTATTTTTCATTCCTTCCGTATGAAATACCCAACACAAACATGTGTGATGAGAAGCTCCTGTGTGATCTGCAGCTGACCTCGTGTCCTCCAGAGGACACACTGCCTGAGGAGACGAAGAGCTGCTCGTGAAGATGCCGACTGTCAGGGGCCAGATGGAGGGTCATTAGCATCTCAGAGATAAAGAGCTCGTCCTCACGCAAGAGCAGCAGCAGGA
>NW_015603315.1:0-485 GCF_001515605.1 Sinocyclocheilus anshuiensis | reverse complement strand
CAGCTGGCGCTGAAACGGCCCGTTGAGTCTGTATGCCTAGAAGCCGAGCTGATATGGCTTGCATCTGGAAATTAACTGCATTCAACAGAACTGAAACATCAGAACTTTTTTGACATGAGTCTTTTTTATTATGTTCCTCATGGTACGCTTCAGGATAAGTTCATAGGCTTCTAGGTAATAGCCAAGCGTTGTCTGTTAATCCATTTCTGAGTTCATTTAAAACATACAATGCTCTGATCCTGATGTGAGCTTGATGACATAATTGAAATTCATAACTCCAATTTCGTGTAACCTAACCTGTCAGATTCATTTATTAGTCTTATCAAATTTCAGGTGCTCTGCAATGACTGCCCAGTTACACGTCTTGCTTTATGAAATTACTGCTCAGTGCAGTGATGACATTGTTAAATCAAAACCAAATCACCATGTCCAATTCCCACCAAAGGAGCATATGAAGGAAACATTTGGTCCTCACCCTGAAAGTA
>NW_015603314.1:0-485 GCF_001515605.1 Sinocyclocheilus anshuiensis | reverse complement strand
TGGCAAGCTCTACAGTGGCAGATGTGTTTTAACTTGAACACAATCCAAAAATCAGAGGACAAAAGAACTGAATGCATTATCTGGATACTGAGCAAATTTACATTGCAATTAATTTACAATGCTTGACCCCTAGGGGGCAGTGTCCCAAAGTTTCATAGAGACCCTCAGGCCACTATTAGTTTTACTTCTTGTTTGGTTTCTTTGCTGTCAATTTTGATCAAAGATGATCAAGAAATTGTTCTTGGATTGACCTTCAGGGGGTCTGCTACTTATTCTGTCAAATATATTCAAAAATGCCAAGTATTTCTTTTTTGTCAAGGGCAGGGGGCATAACCCACCTTCATAACTGGAGCTGTAACAAGTTCATAGAAATCTGGTATATTCTTTCCCAACTTCAACCCTTTAAACATAGAAGCACATTTTTTAATGTATCAGTTTTATCCTATTATTAAGTCATTATTAAGTTTTATTAAGTTATTCAGTTA
>NW_015603313.1:0-485 GCF_001515605.1 Sinocyclocheilus anshuiensis | reverse complement strand
CTCCAGCAGCAGATCCAGATGAGACTGATGTGATTCCTGAGAGGAAAAACCAGATCAGGCTGGTTCTGCTGGGGAAAACTGGAGTTGGGAAAAGCGCCACTGGAAACACCATAATTGGGAGAAACGTGTTCAAATCCTCCATCAGTTCAAACTCTGAAACTAAACAGTGCCAGTCAGAAACTGCAGTCAGGATGGGTAAAGAGATTGCAGTGACTGACACTCCTGGACTTTATGATAATAAACTCAGTGAAGACACAATTATAACCGAAATAGGTAAATGCATAACATTATCATCTCCAGGACCACACGCTTTTATTATTGTCATTAAATTGGGTCGATTCACTGAGGAGGAGAAAAACACAATAAAAGAGCTGAAAGAAGTGTTTGGAGAACAGATAGACAAATATTCCATGATCATCTTCACCCATAAAGATCAGTTGGAGAAGAAAAATATGACCATTGAGCAGTTTCTACAGGAAAGTGAT
>NW_015603312.1:0-485 GCF_001515605.1 Sinocyclocheilus anshuiensis | reverse complement strand
AAGCTCTGCATTTCCTTCCACTGAGCAGAAGCCACAGTCTCTCCACAGACAGTTATGCTCCTCTTCTGTAAAACATGCAGGCAAGCCAAGTATTGATTATGGACCAGACCAATGGAGTCAGCGCCACAGGGACTCTGACTGCCAGAAACCTTGAGCTGAGACGCCTGCCATGGCTCAAAGTCAACACTCAACAATCCTCCACCGATGTAACATTAATACAGACAGTTGAACAATGCATAAAAATGTGCCAGTGCCAGTTGGTGCAATGTAGAATAGATGAAGAAATAAGAAATGTTATGCGTTACTAGCACAACCCCAGCACTAATAGTCCCCTTTAAAACACATTATACCAGAACTGATAAGCTATTGTTTATATTGTCATTTATTTTGCAATGTATGGTATGTTTATTCTTAGAATTGAATCTTTACTAATTTTTACGCAATAACTTTACATCTCACAATTGCAACAAGAGGAGACTTTCAAT
>NW_015603311.1:0-485 GCF_001515605.1 Sinocyclocheilus anshuiensis | reverse complement strand
ACATAATTTGTGATGCATTTATTCATCATTGCGTTATTTGTTGTACTGCTTTTCATTTATGCTGATTTAAAACAAACAATCAAACGAACTATTTTTCCAAATAGGATGATTTATCATATCTGCATTGCAGCAATCTAATGAGACTATAATGAGAATAATAATTTGCAGTAAGGAGAAATACAAACAAACCTCAAAGGAGGGGCGATGTTAAGTTTTGGGAATTTAGTAGCAGGATTTTATGGAACTTTTGGAATGCACAATTCTGTTACGCACCAATTATGCAATAATATTTTTTTCTGTATCTTCTGTATTGCACCTTTATGTTCCACAGGTTACTTTATTGTTCTTATACTTAATATGGTAAACATGGTTTCAAAGAACGTAGGTGTTAGAGATCAAAGTAAAGCTAAAATCCGAGTCTCCCTCTAATAAAACTCAACCCCCATTGGTCCGCTCCCATGCACCTGTTCGTCATTTCAACCAAT
>NW_015603310.1:0-485 GCF_001515605.1 Sinocyclocheilus anshuiensis | reverse complement strand
TAAATTTATTTATAATTTTTACTTTAAAATTTTTTTTTATTTATTTTACGACTACCAGTTTCCTGGGGTTTTCCCCTCGATCACAAAAAAATACTGGAAAAGTGATGAAAAATTAAATGGTCAAAAGATATGGGAACCCTGCAAATAATTGAAATGGATCATCATGGATAGCATGTCAAATCTGGGTTTGGTCATGTATAACTAATCTAGGTTATCCACTACAATATTACCATTACCGTATTAGCAAGATACTGAAATGAGGTACAATAAATACTTTCTCCCATAAACCATAGTAGTTTCTGCAAATATACAGCCCAGTCATGCCAACATTTTTCCGGTTCGTATGTGTAGTAAACTATTAAAACGACTTTGCAGTCTGTTAGCCATAAGTGTGAATCTACTATAACGTTTCCTCCTTTTACAGTTTTTAAGCCTTATTAAATAGGGGTGTGAACCTACACTGGTCTCACGGTTCGGTTCGGTTA
>NW_015603309.1:0-485 GCF_001515605.1 Sinocyclocheilus anshuiensis | reverse complement strand
CAAGCAGGATAGTCAGATGGATCAGTTTTCACCAGAGGAATCTGCACACGTTGATCAGCAATCTTTTGGCTACAAAAATTTAGAAAGTCCTCACAGGAAATAACCGAGGACTTTTGATACACATTACTCAAAGGTTGGATTACAGAATTAATAATAGAAAATAAGAGTTTCAAATTGTTAATATTTGCCCTAATAATGTTGGAGAAAGTATTTTTTTGCATTTCTTACTGCCTTTTGATAACTAAATAGGGAGTCTCTAAGAATATCGTAATGAACTTGTAATTTACTCGTTTTCCATCTTCTCTTTGCATTGCCTGCATTGCCTTCTAAGGACATGGGTATTATCATTTAGCCAAGGATTTATCTTTAATGTATGACTTGTAGGTCTTAGTGGGGCAATGCTATCTAAGATGTCCTCACAAGTTGATTTTAATAGAATTCAATGATCATCGGCATTTAAATGCTGTAGAGGTGTTTCCAGCATA
>NW_015603308.1:0-485 GCF_001515605.1 Sinocyclocheilus anshuiensis | reverse complement strand
CTCCCGTCCACAGTTAACCAGTGTCTCACATCTGAGCGCCAGCCTCTCTTTGAAATGACTTAAACAGCTGGTGGATGAATGACTCCTTTGCTGAGCCTCATTCATTAAAATCAGAAGACATAACAGCCTGTAAACACACAAAACACACACGCAAATAACAGGTTGATGGGAATACAAGATATTTTTAGATGAAAGCCAATTTTACTTAGAAACTTGGTTGAATGCGATGTAGGGCGTTTGACTGTGTTCACAGTAATTTGCATGTATACTGCTATTTTTGCAGGATGCAGTATTAATATTGTGTGTAGTATGCATATTTTCTGAATGCATGGCATATATATGCATTTACCAAAATATGCAGTATGCAGTTGAGTGCACTGCATAGAATACTGTATCCCAACATGCAATGCACTCAAATCTTATGTTGTTTTTCTCTGTGACAAATAAACACTAGCATTAATTTTAATATTTTTAAATATTAAAAT
>NW_015603307.1:0-485 GCF_001515605.1 Sinocyclocheilus anshuiensis | reverse complement strand
AGAAACCTTAGGTCTGCACTACATCTGTATCATTTCACCCACCTGTTTGACGTTATAACCAGCTTTGGCGCTGGTCTCTATGTACATCACACCCAGTTCCCGAGCTTTTTTCTCTGCTGCCTCTACTGACACTTGCCTGCCATAGTCCATAGTGGAGGTGTGGACACAGTTCAAATTAGAATGGGTATGAAAAACATAAGTAGTAATGGGAAATCAAAAATAAAATCAACACAAGAGAAAATATGATCAAACAGAAAAGAACCAATGGCACAAATTACTCAACATAATATTTAAATTAACAAAAAGGAGAAAACTGAACACAAAAAATAACTTAAAACGTGATGTCTGAGGGCTGAACAAAGGATGTGTTCATCAAACTCCTTCAAATACTGTACCTTTTATCAGCCAAGTCTGTCTTGTTGCCAACCAACATGATAATTACATCACTTCCTCGCTCTGTTCTGACATCATCTATCCACTTTGAG
>NW_015603306.1:0-485 GCF_001515605.1 Sinocyclocheilus anshuiensis | reverse complement strand
GATGGATGGATGGATGGATGGATGGATGAAACGACAGAACAATTCAGAGAAAGACAAATGGATGGATGGATGGATGGAACGACAGCACAATACATAGAATGATGGCTGGATGGATGGATGGAACGACAGAACAATTCATAGAATTACGAATGGAAAGATGGATGGATGGATAGATAGAATAAATAAAAATAAAGACAGTTGGATCGATGGAAGGATGGATGAATGGATGGATGAAATGACAGAACAATGATTGTTGGGTGGATGGAACAACAAAACAATACATAAAAAGACGGATGGACTGGATTTAATGCTACCATAATAGTAAGACCACATTATTCTTGAAAATATTTAAATACCATGGTAAATGAATATGTTAATCATACACTGCCATGCCATCATCATATGATACCATTACTGTACACAAGATGTACACAAGAAGGATTTTGACGCTACATGGTGGATTTTGGTAATGAGGCAGGATGCTT
>NW_015603305.1:0-485 GCF_001515605.1 Sinocyclocheilus anshuiensis | reverse complement strand
AAAGCATATACTTGGGAATCATAAGGTTAAAAATGGCATGTTATCATGACAAACCAGGTAAACTTGTGCCGTATTTTTTCCACTAACAGGAAGAGCCTTTCCACGTACAGGTAACATGTATATGTTACTTTGTAGCAGCTCCTCAGGAAAAGTGCCAGTTACCTTAAAAAGGTAGTACTAAAGGTAACAGGCTCAAACTCAGAATTCATATTTGTTTTATAGGTAGATAAAACTCTGGGGATCTTCTTGGATCAGTTCAGCTTCCTCATATACTGTGCATGGAGGATGAAGAAGCTGCTGAGGCCTTGGAACGGTTCTTCTGTGCAGAGTTCATCAAGGACGATCTTGTGAAGCCACTGATATTTGTTTTTAAATTTATGCAGGACATGCATACATTTTAGAGAATGTGGTGGACAACATGCATCTGAGAATCTTTTGTCAAACACAAAAATTAAAAACATATTTGTCCATTTTTTGTTTTATGT
>NW_015603304.1:0-485 GCF_001515605.1 Sinocyclocheilus anshuiensis | reverse complement strand
AACACTGACTATTTGTTAAGACCAACTTTGTGTAATTAAAGTCAAATTAAAAATGTTTTCCAGTCAAAGAGATGACACTGGCCTTCAAGAGCTGACATTGAAGAGGTTGTTGAAGCAGCCCAAGGACTAAAAGAAGTGTCGAAGATGAAAGAGTTTAGTGGATTTGCACATTCCACACTGAGAGCAACTCTGGCACTTTCAGAGGATGACGTGGCTTCTTTGAAGGCTGTAGATGGCATTATAAAATGTAGTTTGCATGTTCCTAATGATGGGTGGTATGATGTGCACGGTTTCGCATGACTATTAGCTGGTCTTCAAACAACAAAAAGAGGTCAGTACTCAAAAAAAGTTCTTTCAAAATGTTTATTGGGTCATACCAGGAGGCATTAGACAAACACTGAAGGCGGTGGTTAGCTGAAAAGTATCACTTGAATACTTCCCAGAAATCTTATGTACAATATTACATATGGTCAGGTGTTTGTAAT
>NW_015603303.1:0-485 GCF_001515605.1 Sinocyclocheilus anshuiensis | reverse complement strand
GTAGACAACTGTCTTCATAGCCTTCAAACTGTTGCTGAAGCTAGAGCATTAGTAGACAACCTACGGCAACTTTTGCTCACCGGTGGGTTTGAGCTTCGTCAATGGGCCAGCAACCGACCTGAGGTTATTCAACATCTCCCCTCTGAAGCAAGATCACAGAATAGTGAACTCTGGCTATCACAGAAGAGTACTGATCTCCTGGAAGGTACACTTGGGCTACTGTGGAACTGCCTCATGGACTCGTTCAGCTACAAACCCAGCCAATCCAGATGCCTTGAACCCACTCTGCGTAATGTCTACAGAGTTTTGGCATCTCAATATGATCCCCTGGGTTATCTCATTCCATTTACAACCCGAGCCAAAGTGCTAGTCCAGGATCTTTGGAAGTACAATCTAGGGTGGGATGACCCAATCACATCTGACAGCTTGTTAACCAGATGGCAAGACTGGCAACAAGAGCTCCATAATTTGAATCAGATTGCAGT
>NW_015603302.1:0-485 GCF_001515605.1 Sinocyclocheilus anshuiensis | reverse complement strand
CAAAAAAAAAAAAAAAGCACATCTGCATAAGCCCATATCCTCTTGGGAAAGGATTGGACACATATGCAAGTGCAGATAGGCAATTGCGCTCACTGTCTGGTTCTTATGCTCAAGCACATTTACTTTTTGGTTTCTTATAAAATGGATGGCACTTGTACAGAGGTCATGATGTGAGTTCACAAGTACTCTGACCCCTGATAAGTCATTAATCGACAGTGTTGTAAACCACAACGATTCTCAGTTTCTGAGAATCATCTCTCTTATTTCAGAATAAATTCTCCTTGATAGTCTGAATGGTATCCTAAAAGTGTAGGGTTATATAAAATTAAATAGAAGCTGTCAAATCGTAATGCATTTGGCAAGGAGGTGAAAGGCTGATAGCATAATCGTGCAATCTTGATGGACGGTTTCACATACTTATATGATTATACCTAACGATAAGTAATATGTTTCTTGAATGGCAATACCAAAGGCAAGATAATGAT
>NW_015603301.1:0-485 GCF_001515605.1 Sinocyclocheilus anshuiensis | reverse complement strand
ACTACAATTGATTGCTTCTGTTGTCCTCATTTTTAAGTCGCTTTGAATAAAAGTGTCTGCTAAATTACTAAATAAATAAAAATATATATATATATACTGTATGTATGTACTGTCTGTATGCATGTTTGTACACTGAAAAAAAAATTGTGTGTGTGTGTATGCATGCATAAATAAAAATAAATAAATAAAAAAAAGTAATATTTTTGTATGTTTATGTAATGTTTCTTGCTGGAAAATGTTTGAAATTTTTTTTTACACAAATCAGTCTTGTCCCAAATTCTGGGCAATTTGGGCAAATGCGAATTTCCTAGAAAATAAATCAGGCACAAAAAAATAAAACGGCTCATATAATATTTCTTTTTCTTAAGGTTAAACACCTCCTTTCATGGTCCATTTTGTTGAAAAGGGGGAATACTTTTTGAGAATTTCAGAGTGGCCATTGACTTTCCACCCATTGAGCAGATAATGGTGGAAAGAAGCCCGGT
>NW_015603300.1:0-485 GCF_001515605.1 Sinocyclocheilus anshuiensis | reverse complement strand
ATCACTCACTGCTCTTGACTGAATAACCTTATAGCTTTATTATGACCCAATTAATATGCAATTAATGTGAAGACTAAGCAGTGTTTGAGTTTTACATTTGATTATTCAGTTGCTGTATTGTTTCTTAATTGAATGCTACTGTTAAATATATCTAATGTAGTCTTACCTGAAAGACTTAAAGCATTGTTTATTTCACTCGTATATTTGTTTTTTTATTGTATTTGTCTTATTATTTATAGTTCTTATTTTAAATAACAAAGATAAATGAATATAACAAAAGTAACTAATCGTCCACCCCTAGTTTCAGGTGTTTTTGTTTACCTGGATGTTCTTGATGTTTTAGGTTGATATAAATATATATTCAAAGTTGAGCAAAGAGTTTTTGGTATTTCAATATTGCCATTTTTTTTAATTAATTAATTAATTTTGTTTTGTTTGAAGTTATGCTTTCTTTTCCAAGGAGAATTTGAAATATATATATATAT
>NW_015603299.1:0-485 GCF_001515605.1 Sinocyclocheilus anshuiensis | reverse complement strand
GTGTGAGTGTGAGTGTGAGTGAGTGTGTGTCTGAGTGAGTGTGAGTGTGTGTGTGAGTGAGTGTGAGTGTGAGTGAGTGTGAGTGTGGGTGTGAGTGTGAGTGTGTGTGTGAGTGAGTTTGAGTGTGAGTGAGTGTATATTGCAATACATCCTCTGCTGTGTAACTTCACTCAATTCATTTTCATTTCAATTCAGTGAATTCCTCTTCCTGTCATTCCAATTCAAATTCCAGCTCCTAATTTGAGTCACTTCTTAAATTCAGAATTTCTGACTGGCCTAATAACCGCGGTCGATGTTGAGGTGCAGTGCTGTAAGCAGATGAGAGGAGTTTGCACACTTACTGGAAAGCCAGGCGGTCCTGGGGAGCCTTTGCTGCCTTTTTCACCCTGTGAATGTGAGGAGGCCTGTGTTAGCAGGGGTCTCAAACTCTGAAAGGTTAGCATTCAAAAACAGCAGGTGGTTCCCTATAACCTTTAGAAGACTGT
>NW_015603298.1:0-482 GCF_001515605.1 Sinocyclocheilus anshuiensis | reverse complement strand
TCTTTGTCTCACATTTAACAGTGTAGTAAGCTCTTATCTTAGTGCAAGGTAGAGATCAAGCGCTGTGTACCTATCCTTGGGAAGCCTGAGGTGATGTTGGGCCATGATGTGTGCACACAGGGTGAAAACGTCCTCATCACAAGCGACATCAGAGCGATAGATACATTGATCTTCGCAGGTGGCACAGTCTGCCACCGGTACATGGCATATGTAGTCTTCTGTGTCGTATAATTCAGGTAGGGTGTACATAACATCTGGTCGACCGTGGGGTACAAGGCTGTTCCTTGAAGGACGAATCAGGAGGCTGTTCCAAGCGTCTTTGGTGGAATCCTTATCTTCCTGTAATAGTCACAAATAGTGGTAAATCACTACTCTGTGTGTGTGTGTGTGTGTGTGTGTGTTGTTTTTACTACTTTGTGAGGACCAAATGTCTGCACAAAGATAGTAAAATGAGGAAAGTTTGACAACAAGACAATATCTTT
>NW_015603297.1:0-485 GCF_001515605.1 Sinocyclocheilus anshuiensis | reverse complement strand
GTAAATACTTACAGCGGATCTAAATATTTATAATTAATTATAAATTGCAAAACACCCTCGGACCCCAGAGGGTTAACGTTAAGGTGAAACTCTTATCGACGAAGACACAGAATTTAACCCAACACATGTGCTTCGAGTCTGGGAAAATAAGTCTGCTTAGAAGCATTGCAACAGTGTCTAATAACTCATTTTTAATCTATAATCCACAGTACTAATTACAAGCAGGTACATATCAAGTACTTACCCTCAAGTTCACACCACTCACAAAACTCCACTGTGTGACGTGTTCCCAAACTTCCCGCTTCTGCTGAGCATGCACAGTGACTCACCAGAGAGAGTTGTTGATATGAAGCGCCTCAGTCATATTTAATCAACAAGTGCTGATCTAATTCATTCGATTATTTCTTAATTTAGTTACAAATAACAAGAATGAATAATTGAACAGAAGTAAACTCGTTATATTCATATTAATCAGACATATTTGT
>NW_015603296.1:0-485 GCF_001515605.1 Sinocyclocheilus anshuiensis | reverse complement strand
TAGGGTTACTTGCATGTAATTATGCATAATTTATTATTATAATAGCAAGTACATGCAACGTGTAACAAGGACACCTTAAAATATAGTGTTACCAATAAATGTAAATGTTTCAGTTACTGAGAAAAATGTGTAATTAAATTACAGTTACTTCTGAAAATGATAATGATTACAAAGGGAGGTTACATCTGAATATTTTTACACACATTTGATTGATTTCTTTTCAAAATTGCATTGACTGCTCTAAAACCAATGTTTCAGGAGTTTAGATCACAGAATAGGACTTATTTGATAACTGTTATATTTCCTGTTTCGGGTTGTGTATGCTTTATATTTTAAATTAACTGTTTTTTCCAAAGTATTGTTGGATGCCAGTGTTTCCTGTCGTAGCTTCCTGTTGTATTTGATTTCAAAAACAGTATCATAGCTATTAAACTATGATACTTGTTATGATTTTAAATCTGTATTTAACCTCAGAACGATCTCAA
>NW_015603295.1:0-485 GCF_001515605.1 Sinocyclocheilus anshuiensis | reverse complement strand
GGAGCGGTGTAATTACAGAATGCTAGAGTGCAGAGAAGAACGTGCTTTCGCTCCACTCCAGGCTTTAATCACATCCCCTTCAGCAGGGAGAATACACCTCGTCCTTCCTTAATTTAAGACCCATTCAAACTAAAATTAAGACATTTATTACACTATTTGAGAAATGTAAGCATATTTACGACCTTAAAATTATTAAACGTGAACTTAAGACATAATGACATTGACCCTGATATTGACGGAAATCCGTCGCAGACTCTCTGCAATTAACGGAAATCCGTCATAGAGACGGAGAACTTTAATCCCTGTAAAGTAAAATGTGTCATACAAAAAGCGAATTCATTTAAGAATAGGCGCAGGCACAGTGAGAGAAACGGAGAGAGATTGACGATAGGAGCAGATAGTAGAGGCAAGCCGTAAAGTTAAGACCGCGAACACAGCGGTGATGTGTGAGTGGGTGATGTGTTAGCGGGTGCTAATTTACCCCA
>NW_015603294.1:0-485 GCF_001515605.1 Sinocyclocheilus anshuiensis | reverse complement strand
ACAAAGTGCATCGAGCGCAGGGTGAGTTTAAACCTCACGTGATTGTAATATGCAGTGTGTGTGTGATTGGGTTTGACTTGCTCCATAACAGAGAAACTCACAGATGAGTGTGAGAATATCACATTAATAAGAGCAAAACCACAAGCGTTATTTGGATCATTTGACAGATGAGAATTTATATAAATACACTTGTTGACACACAAATATGTAACTTATCGTGAGCAAACTTTTCATTAGGAACCTGTAACACAATTTCAAAGCAGAATCAACAGTGTGTATAGTATATTTTATCGTGTCTCATTGCAGTAATCAGCGCTGAGCGTCACAGATAGAGACAGTAAGGCTTCTCTGTTCTAAAACAAGGCCTGTAATTGTGCCAGTGACCTGATCTGTGTCTGGGCGGCGGAGAATGAGTAATTATCACTTGTTAACCAGGACGCCGCACCTGCTACACTGAAAAAGGTTTGAAGAAACAGCGCTGGCAA
>NW_015603293.1:0-485 GCF_001515605.1 Sinocyclocheilus anshuiensis | reverse complement strand
TACTACCATTGGTCCGTGACGATTACGTCATAGGAGGTGTGCGTTGAGGCTCCGCCTTCTTTCACACGGAACTCTTCTCTGGGTTAATTTCATCTGGCGAGTCCCTGGAGGTGAGATGTCCGCGGGTAAAAACATGAACACAGTGGAGAGCCACTTTATAGTAGCAAATTAAGTGTTGCTTTTGATGAAATGAGACACTGTTTTTAATGTTTAATACTGCTGCTTGATTTTAAGCAATATATTGAATAAAGTGCCATGTAAATACACGTGATGTGACTTCACGGGAGTTCTAATTTGCAGAGCTCGTGCAAACATACCCTTGCTATGAACAGATGTTTTTTATCAAAAAATGTTTACTGTTCTCTCCATTTTTGTTGTGCGCAGCACATATTTATGTATTCATATAAATGTTGCTTTCATCAGAGTGCACAGCGTCGGGATGTTCGATAACAGTATGCCCCTAAACGAAGAACGAAAAAGAACTT
>NW_015603292.1:0-485 GCF_001515605.1 Sinocyclocheilus anshuiensis | reverse complement strand
AATGTAGCCTGAAGAAATTTGATCTCTTCCTCTATACCCTCCTCTTCCCCTCACCCTTAGTTTGTTTTAAAGATGTTGGTGTTCACTTGTTCTATCCTTATCTAGATGTTTGATACTGTACGTGCACAGGAACAATGTTGTAGAGTTTCCGTGTGTGCTTTTGACTGTTAAAATAGAATAAGTGGCCTCTGAAAGTGTTACAGTATTTGAAGCTGTAAGCTTAGCGAACAGGTTAATTCCTTCAAATATTGTGTGAAGATGTTGTATTGCACTTTATTCTGTGTTTGGATCATTGCTGCATGTAAACAAGGCGGTTCAGTTATTTGTTGTATAAATGCACCTGCAGATTTGGTAAGTCACTGTTATGTAAAGTTAAAGAGTTTGGATACAAAAAAATCCTCATGTGACTGGACACCTCTAGGAGCTCTGCTCTGATCTTCTCACTTCTCATTTCTTCTGCTCTCCTTTCTTCTCTTCTCTGCTCT
>NW_015603291.1:0-485 GCF_001515605.1 Sinocyclocheilus anshuiensis | reverse complement strand
GACATTTTTAGTGATTTTTATGTACAAGAGCTGCATAAGGATTCTTTAAAAAAACAGCATAAGTGTTTGGCATGTGAGTAAATAAAGTTTTCATATTAGGTGAATTATTAATTTGACATTTTGATAAGATTAGATTCTGGTCTTATTATTGTTATTTAGAAAATATGATTCTATTTATTATAGTGTTCATTATGTTGATTTAGTCTGTTAAACAAGAATGCGGTCATGTTGATATTGTGGCCAGGTTATGCAGATGGGCTAGTTAAAAAAAAAGACTCTCATAAGATAGTTATTTCTGTGGCATCATATTAATCATTCTGCAATTGTCTGGCAGCTGGACAACAAAAATAAATTTGGAGTTAATTTACCATAAACACATGGTGAGTCACCCATCAGCTAATTTTAGCACATCTGCTAATTTTGTTAGTTCTTTGCTCAAACATTATGTGAAATTGAGATTGAAGTTTGAAGAAATTAAAAAAGTC
>NW_015603290.1:0-485 GCF_001515605.1 Sinocyclocheilus anshuiensis | reverse complement strand
CCCGGGCGTTGTGGAGAACACATCGGAGAACTGACCGATCAGGTGGTGTAGGTCGGCTTTCTGGGCAGCGGACAGGTGGGGGTTAACGTCCACAATCACGGGTTCCGTAGTGGCAAGTGCGGCGAGTTGGTCCCTGTTCCCTATCCACTTCTTCAGCAGGTTTATATGATATAGTTGGTCCGTTTTTCGCCGGCCCGGCTGTCTCACCCGGTACGTCACAGGGCCAATTTTTTCTAACACCGCGTACGGACCCTGCCAGGTGGCGAGGAACTTGCAGGCTGAGTTGGTGACCAGGACCATCACTCGATCCCCGGCTTGGAACTCCCGCGGTTGGGCTGCCCGGTTATAATGGCGTCGTTGGGTTTGTTGAGATGTGGCGAGGTGCTCCCGGACTCACTCGCTCTATCCTTTCCCTCATATCGGTGACGTGCTCGATGACTGATCGCTGGGGCGTGGGCTGCTGTTGTTCCCAAGCCTCCTTCGCC
>NW_015603289.1:0-485 GCF_001515605.1 Sinocyclocheilus anshuiensis | reverse complement strand
CTTTTTGTGTGCATGTTTGTCTTTTTTCCCCAGTCTGGTCTCTCCCACACACTTTGGCAGGCGTCTCTTGACAACATACTCGAGTTTCTTTCGGGCACCTTCCAGCCCGACATCACTGGAGTACAAGATCTCCTCAAAGACATGATCTGATGGAAAGAAGAAGAGTTTTGATTGAACTTTATCCTTTGTCTCAATAAATGAAACTTCAAAAAGGCTTCTCTGAAACAAATGAAAACAGCCGAGTAGAAAACAAAAGAGTAAATCTAAATATAAATCTCGTCTGTTCAACTGACCTGTCAGTTTGGCGAACTCTCTCATCTCTCTGTTGAGTTCTCTTCATCCTCACGAGTGTCTGAAGAGGCTCTTGTAATCCTCTGGATCTTTCTCTTGATATCATCTTGTTAATTTGGACACAGCGATTGGTGAGATCTTGGGGAGCTTGTCTTTAGCTTCTAAGAGGGCATCTATAATTCTAAAGAACAAAT
>NW_015603288.1:0-483 GCF_001515605.1 Sinocyclocheilus anshuiensis | reverse complement strand
TCTTTCTTTCTTTCTTTCTTTCTTTCTTTCTTTCTTTCTTACCATTTTAATATTTTTCGTAGTTCATTTTAAACTGATGTATAGAATTTCATTTAGTTGCTCAATTAATGATGAATGATTCCATTAATGATTAATGATGATGAAGGCTGAATTAAAATAATATTTATTTTAAACAATATCCTAAAATAAAATTAATATTAAGAAAAAGAAGAAGAAGAAGAAACATTATGAAAAATGCTGTTTAAAATTTAGATGGAATGTGTTTCACTGTAGGACATACAGACTTCCCATGAAGTATTATATGTCTACGGCAGTAAATAAAAATGTACATTGTTTATTAAGTTTTCATTCCACTGAACTGGACACTTTGGTTGATGTTAATCTATCACTGAATGACACAAAGTGAGAGAAAAAACATAAGTATACCTAAACCAAACTCTGGCCACCTCATACTGTGAATCACCATGATCTCGCTCTCTCTCT
>NW_015603287.1:0-485 GCF_001515605.1 Sinocyclocheilus anshuiensis | reverse complement strand
TAATGCATTATGCATTCATTATAATGCCTTGAGAATACCCTTATATTGTATTATAAATACAGGCTTCATAGAAAGTCTTACCATAATTTTTTCTCCATCTTTCTATTTGGTGACGAATTAAAAAAATAATTTCAAAAAATTTCAAAAGAACATTTAAAAATAAATAAAAACAAAAACCTTTTGTAACATTATAAACGTCTTTACTGGCACTTTTGATCAATTTAATGCGTCCTACCTGAATAAAAGTTGTATTAATTAATTTAAAAAATTTTTAATACATTTTGAAGATTTTAAAATATTAAAATCTTACTTCAAACTTTTGAATCGTAGTGTATCATGGTTTTCAACAAAAATATTAAGCAACATTGATAATAACATTATAAGAAGAAATGTGCTAGGCAACAGATCTGACTTTATTTTAAATTCAAAGTAAAATATTTAATAATTACACCATTTTGTATTTAGTATGATTAAAAAAATAATTT
>NW_015603286.1:0-484 GCF_001515605.1 Sinocyclocheilus anshuiensis | reverse complement strand
GCCAATGAGCTTACTGCTTTACATTTAAATGGCTGGTTAGCATTTACTAGAGCATTCCCGCAGCATGCTTTCAGAGCTCCTCTGAAACCCTCTACCCTCCCCAGCTCCACCTGTATAGACCTGCTATACGTTATTATATATGCTACTTGTGCAGCAACAGTATGTCTTAAGTACTCACATCACTGTAACGGCATATGTATTGGCAGTAGCTAGTTCCTGTACTTGCTTTGCAGCAGCAGCAACATAATCTACAACAAGAGCAATAACCAACAGCAGCAGGAATTCAATAGTGTAGCAGATCTGTTACACTAGACAAAAACATTAACATTGTCATAACCATTACCATGCTAAAATCTTCAGAGAGAATGAAACCATTTTAACATTAAACTTTGCATTATTTATTTGTGTCAAGGCTGGGGAAAAATAATTGTATATCTAAATTTACATTTATTCATTTAGCAGACGCTTTTATCCAAAGTGACTT
>NW_015603285.1:0-485 GCF_001515605.1 Sinocyclocheilus anshuiensis | reverse complement strand
ACTCTAAAGCGGTACTGAACTGCAATGGAAACGCAAACCGAGCCGAGCCGTGCCGAGTCATGCCACGCAGTGGAAAAGCGCCAAAAGAGACCTCTCTATCTTTGGTAGAGTATTGTTGTCTAAAGCAGAGTTTCTGTCAAGGGTTATCTATCCAACAATTGAAAGAAGCCCCTTCTTCGTATGTTTCTAAATTAATTAATCGTTCCTTGTATAATTGTATTTGGAAGAATAAGACTCATTTTATTAAGAAAAATTATATTGTTAAATCTTATGACCTGGGTGGTTTAAACATAATTGATTTTGAACAGATGAATTGCATGTTGAAGTTAAAATGGTTGCAAGATTTTTTATACAATTCAGAGAGTTTTTGGTTTAAAATTCCAGCATCATTATTTAAGAAATTTGGTGGCACTGAATTCTTACTGAAATGTGACTTCGATATTTCTAAACTTCCGCTGAAATTATCTGCATTTCATCAACAAGTT
>NW_015603284.1:0-485 GCF_001515605.1 Sinocyclocheilus anshuiensis | reverse complement strand
TTATTATTATTATACATTAAACAAAAATACTGTACCCAATCAGACCATTCCTACCAGGTCATCTCTAAACTGGACTACTGCAATGCTCTTTTGCATGCACAGTTACACATATGATTTGTGAGATAGTATGGACAAAATCCATAAATGCATGCTATAAAGTTTTTTGGAGTAAACTTTTCTCACCAATATCCTTTCTGTTCTGCAGGGGCCATCAGTCCTGTCTATAGACATCTGTAGAGAGGATGAGCACCTTAAATTACTTTTTTTAATCTGTGGAAATGAAGTTTCAAATCTTTAAAGGATGTGCTCTGTTCCCTCAAATCTAGACAAGATGACGGAGTGCCTGTTTTTACAGGAATGCAGTGGTGCTGATACTTATCGAGATATACAGAGATAAGGCTTTAGTTTTAAAGTGTGCACAAATTACATAATCTAGAACATAATAGAACATAATCCATAAAAGGGCTGGGCAGCAAGATCAATTT
>NW_015603283.1:0-485 GCF_001515605.1 Sinocyclocheilus anshuiensis | reverse complement strand
ATTCATTGTGTGCAAAAATGTATACAAAAAGTATACATTTGTGAAATGTAGTTACAAAACCTTGGTTTGATTTCAGTTGATGATGTAATGTTACTTATTACTGTTTATATAGAAATACCATTACTTGTTTACACAGACTAATGCTGTAATAAGAGATGTTTATTATGAAAGGTCAAAGAACGTACTTTTACTGTTCATTTTATGGTCAGTACTTGTTTTTTTGTTTTGTTTTGTTGTACTTTACTTTACTTTATTGTGTGTGTTTCACCCACTGAAACTGTTTATTGTTGGACCATAACATATAACCTCTGACTGAAAAACTCGTTCTCAAAACTTGTTTCACATGGAATTTTTAGTGTTTTTTTTATTTGTTATTTATTTAAAAATTTTACATTTTCTTTTCTTTCCAATGGAACTGTAAGTTGTCTCACTTTTTTACAGTCTCTGACTGTTGGTACAGTACATCTCAGCACTTGTTTCAGATT
>NW_015603282.1:0-484 GCF_001515605.1 Sinocyclocheilus anshuiensis | reverse complement strand
TCAAAAACTGTTTTGATCACGTCTGCTGAAAAGAGTGATTGATTGTCCTTTGCCGTTTGCCTTAATGCAAAACATGCACAACTTGGAGAGGATACGGCTCCAAACAGATGAACTATCATTCTGTATGTAGATACTTCCTGTTCCAAGTCTCCATCAGGCCACCACAGAAATCGGAGCAAATCAACATCCTCCTCCGACACCTTGACCTGATGAAACATAGCTTGAATATCCGCCATTAAAGCTATTGGTTCCTGCCTGAATCGTATCAGAACTCCCAGAAGTGAATTTGTAAGATTAGGACCTTGCAAGAGTTGTTTGTTGAGTGACGTATCCTTAAACGTTGCCCCACAATCAAATACAACCCTCAATGTTCCTTTCTTTGGATGAACAACTCCGTGATGTGGAACATACCAAACCTTACCATCATCACGATCTAACTGGTCTTCTGGAACTTTCTCAGCATAACCTTTATCCAAAACATCAG
>NW_015603281.1:0-485 GCF_001515605.1 Sinocyclocheilus anshuiensis | reverse complement strand
CAGGTTCCCCTGGTCGAGCAGCACTACAAGGCCGAGTTTGGGCGGTTTCTGAAGCACCAGTACTCAGTGGAGCGGGTCAGCGGAGCCTCGCAGCTCAAAATCTCCTTCCCACAAATCATCGAGCAAAACGACATCATCATCTGCACAGCACAGATTCTGGAAAACTCTTTGGCCAAAGCCAAGAACGGCGATGAGGACGGGATCAAATTATCACGTAGGTCACATTTTCCTTCACTCGCACTATCAAAGAGTCCGAGTCCAGTCAAATGGGTTCAGCCTCCGTCAGACGTTGAAAGGAAACCAGAGCTCCTCCTCTGAGGTTTCATGTGACAGTGTTTTTCCCCATCAGTCTTTGCTGGCAGGTTCGGCTCTCCTGTGAGTCTCTCTGGCAGCATCCACCGCAAGGTGGGATTCCTCCTCTGTGGCATATGCTGTTTGTTGTTTTTTTCCCCCCCTCATTTTACTCTTAAACCTTTTTTTTTTTT
>NW_015603280.1:0-484 GCF_001515605.1 Sinocyclocheilus anshuiensis | reverse complement strand
ATATTTAAAAAAACTAAATATTAGACTTTTCATTTGCTATTTGCCATCTTAGGCTGTATCTGAAATCTTCCCCATAACCTCATTCACTCTTCCCTACATTACTCTACTAATATAACACACTTAAAGAAGTGAACAAAAAACAGTGAGCGCATTCAAACACTAAGTGTGACAGAAGGCCTGTGGATGGCATCTTCTGCTGAGATGCAGGAATTCATTCATTCTGTACATAAGTATTTTTTTTTGCGGCTACACTACGTAAACCATTTTGGGTGTAGCTTTGGATTCATTTTTTTACCCAGCTTGTCTCTGGGATTATCTTCTTCATGAAGGATGCATGCAATGCTGCCTTAAAATTTGGTCAAAAGTTATTTTAGGAGGCCAACTTTTGGCACAGGCTTCACGTCAGGTGTGCTCCCATGACAGCTTGGTTTTGCAGCAAAGCTAAAATAATTAGATATGTCAGCAACTTACTAAACCAGCCAAA
>NW_015603279.1:0-484 GCF_001515605.1 Sinocyclocheilus anshuiensis | reverse complement strand
TTTTTTTTTTATTCAACCCTACATTCAAAGATATGAATTATTAGTTCTGTCAAAGCTCTACATTCTCTGACCAGACAGAACTAAAGAGCTCCCTCTGCTGGAAACACAGCCAACCACCTCTTCACTGTACATCACATTTAAGTCATACATTAATAAAACAAAATAATAAAACAAAATAAAAGGCATTCATTTAGATTAAATGTCTGTATTTATAGCTATACAAATATAATTTGACCAGTTGATTGATATTTTAAAGCATTAGAAAAGACACTGTAAATACTCTATTTTTTGCTGTTGTTTATATTAAGTGGAAAGTTTTGAAATTTAGAATCATCATATTTTATTATACTAATTCTTAGTAGAGACACTGATTATATTTTTAAGAACAATAATGCATGATGAGGTAAAACAATTTCCACTAGATTTCAGACAATTAACAATAAACAAGAATATTGTCCCCATATTATTTTAAAGTCTGTAAAAA
>NW_015603278.1:0-484 GCF_001515605.1 Sinocyclocheilus anshuiensis | reverse complement strand
AAATCAAATATATGAAATTTGAAACAGAATTATAGCAACAAGTGGTTAATATTACAAATGTAATACTATGTTAGTCAAAAGTTCTATTTGGTGCTTTTAACTTAACTGATTATCAGTACGCTTACGTGGACAAAACTACTCCGATATTAACCTGATTAAGAAATTACCATGTAAACAGTAATTTTTGAGTACCTTAATCCGGCTAAACTCATACTTGGAAGTAAACAAATTGAGTGTTCCTATTTTAGTCTAATTATTGAGGTGCATTGTAGATATGTACACACCTCAATGACACTACTAACATTGCGTGGGAGTTTTTGTCACATTTTGCGACAGGACACACACACACACACACACAGAGCAGTGATCCACCGTTCATCAACAAATGAGAGCATGGCTCTGCCATCATCTGTTTGCACGCATCGCATGACAACTGCACTTAATGCTTTCATAAAATTGAAATGAAACATCCAAAACTGCATAT
>NW_015603276.1:0-484 GCF_001515605.1 Sinocyclocheilus anshuiensis | reverse complement strand
TGATATGGCAACTTTGAAACCATGTGTGTTCCTGCTAGCCTCGTGTTAGGTTGTGTCCTGCTTTCCCTTAATGTGTTCACATAATGAAGATTCATTTCATTTGATAGAAATTTAAAATAAAATTGAATTCTTGAATGTTAGAAAAGTAAGTTGATGTAATTAAAACCGGGTTTAAATTCAGTTTATTAAAGAGGCTGAACTTATTCCTTTGTTAACTGAAGAGATAGAGTTTAATGCACATAGCAGCCCACTTACAAAAGAGAAGAGGAAGTGTGATTTCACAGCATCATCAGTCTAATCTGGGATCAGAGATGATCACTGATCTATTGTGGTCAAATTTCTCACATGTTTCCAAACCTAAAAAGTGAAATCACAGCTCTGAAAACATTAGAACTGCTATAATTAATTCACAATTGTAGTTATGAAAGTGTAAAATGGCTGTCAACCATCTCAGCACTGTGAGAAAGTCTCACTGAAATCACTG
>NW_015603275.1:0-484 GCF_001515605.1 Sinocyclocheilus anshuiensis | reverse complement strand
GTTGGTTCGCAACCCGCCATAAAACCAAAAGAAGAAGAAGAAGACAAACACCACAGTAGGCAAATAATGGATGCGCCTGCAGGGATTCTCCAAGCCAGTCGGTGGCAATACGTCGAAACAGATCATATTTGAATTTTACCGCAAAAACAAGGAGACAGAAGAAGAGGAGATTGTGCGCGGAAACACGGAGCAGCAACGTTTTCAATACTTAGAAACCCACAATCGTTTTAAAAATAACAAACTTGCCTGTAGTTGCCTCGTTTAGAGTCTTTTATCCATATTTTCTTCATACGCACCAGAATTTCGTGGTGGTTGCTTTTACTATCCAGCTTATGTCGTAAGAAGTGGCTTTAGGGCGGGCCTCCACGAGGTCGGTCCCGCTCGGTTCTGCTCGTCAAAGTTTTGGAAATTTAGGTCCAGTATGTCCAGCTTTAACTTCGGCACGAGTACCCTCGGGTCCACCGGCACCGGCACCGGCGGGGGG
>NW_015603274.1:0-484 GCF_001515605.1 Sinocyclocheilus anshuiensis | reverse complement strand
TTTCAGGATTCTTTGATAAATAAAAAGTTAAAAAGAACAGTATTTGTTCGAAATAGAAATTATGTGTTACAATATTCACTACTATTCAAAAGTTTGGGGTCAGTATATTTCTTTTTTTTTTTTTTATAAAAACTTTTAGAATATTATCATTCAGTAAAGATGTGTTAAATGGATAACAAGTGATAGTAAAGACATATACTGTTAGAAAATATTTCTATTTTTAATTAATTCTGTTCTTTAAACATGGGGGAAAAAATATGAAAAACCACAATTGTCCCTTATTTTCTTTTTCTGAAGTTGGCAACACTACCTCTGTACGATGAACGATCAATAATGAAAAAATCCCATAATGTACGATAGTTTCAGAATTTTGTGGCACTTCAAATGATGGTAGATGTAATCATAGGGCTTCTATACTCTCTAAATGGGCTCAAGCAAGCCTCAGAGTGTGTTAAGAATGCAGGAGGGTGCCCTGCTTTTAAGC
>NW_015603273.1:0-484 GCF_001515605.1 Sinocyclocheilus anshuiensis | reverse complement strand
GAGCCGTACGTTCTGTGTTTGCAGGTCAGCATGGCCTCAGCGATGGGCAGCTGGTGTGTGAGAGCCGCTCCGCTGATGTACTGAGCCACGCGCGCCGCCACGTCCACCGCATCTACAACAATACACCAACATACAGTACGTGTGCTGCTGTGTTAAACGGGTGTGTAATGGGCCAGACATCTGAACATTAAAAATTATATTTAACAATATAACTATTTTTCTAACCAATAAAAGATATAGCAAATATAAAAGCTATTTTAGTTTGATATTTGACTCAAAGAAAATCTAACATTTTCAGAGAAGTTTTTTTTTTTTTAAAGTACATTCATTACATTTCTGAAGAAAACCATTGCATAATATAATTTAAAGCAGGAAATTCCAATAAAATATGCTTTGTGTATGAGTGTGTGTGTGTGTGTGAGTATGAGTGTGTGTGTGAGTATGAGTGTGTGTGTGTGTGTATGAGTGTGTGTGTGTGTGTGTG
>NW_015603272.1:0-484 GCF_001515605.1 Sinocyclocheilus anshuiensis | reverse complement strand
TCAATGTCAGGAATGCAGAAAATGGCGAGGCCAGCCTGAAGTGCCAAAGATGGCGGATTTGCCACTAGCCCGACTTCATCTCTACCGCCCAGCATTTTATTCAACTGGTGTTGATTGTTTTGGGCCATTCACAATCAAGGTTGGCCGACGCACTGAAAAACGATGGGGAATTGTATTTAAATGTATGACGACCAGAGGAGTCTACATTGATTTACTCCCCAAAATTGATACAGATTCATTCCTCATGGCCCTGCGTAGATTCGTAGCACGCAGAGGAATTCCCCATGAACTCTATTCTGACCAGGGAACAAACTTCAAGGGAGGAGAAAGAGAACTATCAGAAGCGTTTACTGCCATGCAACCCACTTTGCAAAATCAGCTGGCAAGGCAAAAAATTCAGTTCAAATTTAATCCCCCTGGAGCCCCTCACTTTGGTGGACTATGGGAGAGGGAGATCAGGTCTCTAAAGTCTGCTCTCAATGTT
>NW_015603271.1:0-484 GCF_001515605.1 Sinocyclocheilus anshuiensis | reverse complement strand
GACGCTAATTCACCTCCTGCCATTTATTGATCACGGCCGAGTGGAGCGTGGATTCATTACGGCTCATTCATTCTGCACTCAGACACATCTAGTGAACGAATGAGCAAGCCCGCAGCCCGGATATGTGAGCAGCTTGATGAAGCGCTCGGCATTTCACAGGCTCTTGTCCATGCTGTGTGTGCATGTCCTAATCAACCCTCTGTGCACACACTGCGTAGGAAGCAAGTGGCAGTTTGTGAATGGAGATTTCTAGAGCATGAAGATAATTGAATCCATTACTCAGAGGCCTGTGGACCTACACGTCTTCTGTCTTCACGTCGTCAAACGGACTTGAACACAAATACCTGGACTATGACGGATAACAGCTGGACGAGATGGACGCTGATAGCTGGGATTTAGCTACATCACTAGCAGTAACCATCACAATGTTTATATAACATTGCATTTTGGTTGCAATTAGGTTATGTCACAGTTCAACATTTTT
>NW_015603270.1:0-484 GCF_001515605.1 Sinocyclocheilus anshuiensis | reverse complement strand
TGGTCTCAACAACCTCAGTTGAGAGACCGGAAGCTATGAGCTGTGGGCCACACCCACAGTTTCCATAACTCCGGGCAGGGGTGAAAGAAGGAGCTAAGGACCACCAGGTCCGAGAACCATACTCGGCCCCGACAGAGGGATCTGGCGCACCAGCCTGTATATGGGGCACGAACGCAGACCCCCCTGGTGGTTGATGTAAGAGACTACCGATGTGTGGTCTAAGCTAACAAGCACATGATGGCCTCTCAGGTCTGGGAGAAAGGGCTAACATCTCCAGGCAGTTGATGTGTCAGGAGAGATGACAGCCTTCCCTCAGACCCTGGGCACAGCGGCCGCTCATGACCACTCCCCAGCCCGTGAGGGAGGCATCCATCGTTAGCGTTAGCAATGATAAGGAGCCCCCAACACTGGGCCTTGAGACAGGAACCAAGGTTTCCTACACATGTCTAAGGCACGTAAGCATTGCCGCGTGACCTTGATCATG
>NW_015603269.1:0-484 GCF_001515605.1 Sinocyclocheilus anshuiensis | reverse complement strand
GCAATCAACTATCGGTGCCGATTAATCGGCAAAACCAATACATCGATCGACCTCTAGTAAGCATACAGATGTATCTAATAATAGTGACACTGAAGACTGGCTGCTGAAATTCAGCTTTGTCATCATAGGTATAAATGACACTTTAAAATGTTTAAATTGTAATGTTTGGAAAAAACACCAAGTGAAGTTGCAGTTTTTGGGTCAGTGGATATGTACTAAGAGCCAGGCCATATTTTATTCTATGGTGTAATTGACTTCACCTGAACAGTATAGTGCTAAATGGGCTTCTAGCAGCTGAAGAGACATTTCCATGGGCGGACAGACAGATGGCAGCAGAAGTGAGAGGGGGTGGGTGAACAGTTAGAGTTAGCCGTTCAGGAAAATATTACCTACTATATCACAACTCTTTTTCAATAAGGGCCACAGTCAGGTGGAGCAAAATCACATGCAATCCCATGAAACTGTTGCAAATGAGTGAATGACT
>NW_015603268.1:0-484 GCF_001515605.1 Sinocyclocheilus anshuiensis | reverse complement strand
GGCCTCTAAAGACGATATTCTCCCCAAGGATTTTTTTGGAGGGGGTAGTAGGGGTCCGTCCGTGGAGGCTGGGACGAGTGCCAAGGCCAGGCTCCCCGAGCTCCCTGCTCCGGCATTGGCCTCCTGAACTGTCTGCTCTGCCATGGCCTCCCGAACTGTCTGCTCCGCCATGGCGCCCCAAATTGTCTGCTCCGCCATGGCTCCCCAAACTCCCTGCTCCGCCATGGCCTCCTGAGCTCCCGTTTCCGCCATGGCTCCCTGGTCTGCCTGCTTCACCATGGCCCCCCAAGCTCCCTGCTCCGCCATGGCCTCCTGAGCTCCCGGCTCCGCCATGGCTTCCCGAGCTGCCTGCTCCGCCATGGTGCCTGGATCTAGTGCTGCCTTGGAGGCATCCCTATTCCGTACTAGTCTGTCCTGAAGGACCTCCAAGGTGCCCCCTCTCCCACCCCGTTGATGTTATGTGGCGCGAGGACGCGCCTTCCGG
>NW_015603267.1:0-473 GCF_001515605.1 Sinocyclocheilus anshuiensis | reverse complement strand
TTCAGATGAGTCATCGCTGAAACACCGGAGTTTTGTTGTTGAGTGTGCGCGCGTGCAACACGGCCTGCTCAGTTTGGACACATTTGTCTAAGTTTCTTAGTCATTCTTGTGTGTAAATACTGATAGCCATGAAAATATAATGTATTTGCCACAGTATAAGTGATGTACTGTAGCAAAACCAGATGACAGATTTCTACCATTGCGTGGTATATATCATCATAGCGGCCAGCACTGAGAGACCGTATAGCAGACGGGACATGATAGCCAGAGACAGGGGGAGTGTGAGGGGACACAACACAAACCAACTAGCTAAACGCTAGGCCACGGCTGTGACATGACTAGCAGGTTTGATATATTTCTCACACAGATTCATGTCAGTTTTTATTTGATTTGAATGAATCTGAGATTTTGTGTTCGTCCTGAGGTCATTCTGACTGTGTGTGTGTGTGTGTGTGTGTGTGTGTGTGTGTGTG
>NW_015603266.1:0-484 GCF_001515605.1 Sinocyclocheilus anshuiensis | reverse complement strand
GAGCAGGTGAGACGTCAGCCTCATATAAAGACATTAGGAAATAAAACATCTGCTTCAGAGAGAATGAAATTCTCAGCTGCTGCTCTGTTCAAGATGCTCGAGATACTGAACGAGAGAAAATCAGACCTGAGACAAGCTGCACTCTCATTATACATACACACAAACACACTCTCTCGCTGTGTGTTATTGCTCAGATAAGACGTCTCACACTCAGAGCTTTGACCTGATCAGCAGTCAGACGAACCAAATCCAAGATGGACGCTGTTTTAAGAGGGTCTTTATGCATAGAAATACGTCTTAGGGCTAGATTTACTTTTACTAAGCAAGGCAAATGAGCGTGAGAGTGCTATAATGCCATAAAAGAGCAGATGTGAGTGTAAATGTCTGCAGGTGATTTACTGACAATGAGCACATTAAAGAACACAGACACAGATCATCTCCATAATGACCAGCTTATTCTACCAAGAGCAGGGCAAATTAGCAT
>NW_015603265.1:0-484 GCF_001515605.1 Sinocyclocheilus anshuiensis | reverse complement strand
TACAAAATATTTTTTTGGACATTTTTAGGATCATTCCAGAGAATTCTGAAGAGAAACACACAATTCAAACCTGAAAATGAAAATCCTTTCATCATTTAGTCACCCACAATTATTCCAAATATTTTTTACTTTCTTTTCTGTATGTGGAGCACAAAAGGAAATGTTAGGAAGAATGACGATGAATGGTGACTGAGGCTGTTCTGCCAAATTTCTTTTCTTGTTCTATAGAATTTTCATTTTAAGTAAACTGTCCCTTTAAGGGGCAACATTTTCCCCTGAAATAATTTTTTATGGGCATTATGGGTTTTTAAGGTGTTTTCTGCTAGTTCAAGTAAAATGTTTCTATTGAGTCAATTAATTGAAACCGTCACTAGAGTGTGTGAGATAAGCCTACACTGTAAAAAAAATATCAGTGACATTTAAAGTAAAATACCGGCAACTGTGGTTGCCAGAACTTCACCGTAAAAAAATATGGTAGCAACAT
>NW_015603264.1:0-484 GCF_001515605.1 Sinocyclocheilus anshuiensis | reverse complement strand
GACCCTTATGACTGGTTTTGTGGTCCAGGGTCACATATGGTGATCTAGTTTGTCACATTGTGGCAAATGTTAGTAAGAATGGTATAAGAATGACTTTTTTATGTATCAGGCAATATACAAAACAATTTACAACAAACAAGAAATGTATTCATAAATTAGCAATATTGTTATACTTTTTGTACTGAGATGCAATAGCAAACTATGGAAGCCACAGTATAAAAAAGAAAGAACATTTTATAATTCAGACTTTTTTCTTTCAATTCTGAGAAAAAAGTCCAAAGTGTGAAAGAAAAAGTCACACAATTTTGACTTTTTTTCAGAATTGCGAGGAAAAAAGGCAGAATTGTAAGGAAATAAGCCTGAATTGTGAGAGAGAAAAGTCACAATTAACTATTTTTTTCAATTTTGTGGCAGGAGAAAAAAAAAACAGAATTGTGAGATGTAAAATTAGAATTTTATAAAGTCTGAATTCTGAGTTTATTTC
>NW_015603263.1:0-484 GCF_001515605.1 Sinocyclocheilus anshuiensis | reverse complement strand
TGTTGAGATTCATATGCTGATTCTTGATGTCTGCGTGTCTAAACAATGTTTTTGAAGCTTCTATTATTATTTCATGAAAAATCGATTGTGATCAATAACAAACTATATTATACATTGCCATTGGTGACATCAGTGAACCTGGTTACTGCAAGAAACAATGTCATTAACAAAAAAATGGCCAGAATAATCTGAATACATTTTCGCTTGGGGTTTTCTTGCTATAGCAAATGTGCTTCATAAACACAATTTCAGCAACCCGAGAAAAGACAACGTTTAATTGTGGGTCAAGAGCCCAACTAAAGCAAACGCTTATTTCCACAATGATGACTTCAACTTGTATTATTTTTAATAAACAACATCTAAATCTCTGTTAATTCTTAATAAGAAATTTTTAGACACATGACAAACAATAATTCAAACTGGTTAGTAATGTGCGAAACTGGTGATGCTGTTTGTGGAGATGATTAATCATCTTCTGCTGAGA
>NW_015603262.1:0-484 GCF_001515605.1 Sinocyclocheilus anshuiensis | reverse complement strand
ATGTTCTTCACACCAAGAAAATCTTGGTTCTTATAAGAACTCATGACTGAAAGTTTCTTTAGGCAGCCAAAAATGGTTCTTCTATGGCATCACATTAAAAACACCCTTTTGGAACCTTTATTTTTAACTCTTTTCTGCCATTGACGGAATTTTATGACTTTTCATGTTTTGACTGTTATATGGTAGGAAGCACTATTACGCATCTTCTGAAAGAGTATTGAATGTCTGGATCAAAACACAGTAAAGTAGAAGCAGAAACAAGTGATCGCATATGTAAAATAAGAATCATAGTCATCAAACATTAAACAGCATATTAATCAAAACTGCATAATGTTACCGACTGAAGTGGCGACTAAGGTTTTTGAAGCTTTAAGGGTGTTGATGGAAGCGATGTTTTGATCATTGTTATGAATCTGATCCAGATGTAGTCTTTGACAAAAACACAATTTTCTCATCTTTTTGTTAAAAATGTTGCTTTTTTAAT
>NW_015603261.1:0-484 GCF_001515605.1 Sinocyclocheilus anshuiensis | reverse complement strand
ATGATTAATTTCCCATATATGAATGAGCAAAACAGACACTGCGGCAACCAATCAGAGCAAAGCACTGGAACAGGGGAAAAAAACGCCTCAAGTCACTGCCTCATTGGCTGCCTACAACCATCATTCATTCTCTTCCGGCGTATCCATGGTGATGCTGTCAAATATATGGAAAGATCCAGTGATGAACGGTACAGTGAGTGAGGATAGCGGGGGAGGAGGGTAGTGTGAGAGAAACACGCCTGATATAGCATTCAAAACAAATTAAAAGCCAAAGCTAATTCATATCAAATCCAACTAAAATAGTAATTCTCCAAAATATCAGCTGACTGAGTCTTACTCCTGTGCCTGAGCTAACCATTAGTCATTAGTTCACCCATAGGTCACCCCTTTTCACTCCAATGTGTATTATTTTGTTTCTTCCATGAAATACAAAAGGAAACGTTAAAGGGTTCATATGATGCGATTTCAAGTTTTCCTTTCTCTT
>NW_015603260.1:0-483 GCF_001515605.1 Sinocyclocheilus anshuiensis | reverse complement strand
TATATATATAGAGAGAGAGAGAGAGAGAGAGAGAGAGAGAGATGTGGTTGGTTGGATGAATTGTATTATTGCGATATGCCTTGGGAAATCTGTATAACACATCCTCATCAGACTGTTATCACAAGGTCATGGTGGAGAATAGACACATGATTCACTTCATTTCATGCACCAGTTTTATTTTCTTGTTTCATTTCATTTGGGAAATCTTACTGTGGTTGATGCTTTTGTAAAATAATAAATAAAGCTACCTAAGAGCTGAGTCAGAATAACTATCACAGAATTAAACAAGCATAAGACCTTCAAAAATGTACACAGTGAAATTGACATCAGCTCCAACCTGTACAACATCAGCCTCTAAACTCTGTTATAATCTGTTACTTTTTTATACTGTGAGAAAAAAAAAGATCAATTCGATTTTAATTTAAGAGTGTCAGTGATTATGTATAAAATATAAAGCATTGTGTCTAGATTCTTTCATTTAGT
>NW_015603259.1:0-484 GCF_001515605.1 Sinocyclocheilus anshuiensis | reverse complement strand
TTTTTTACAGGTTGACTGCCTAGCAAGCCTATTTTCTCCTCTGAGATTGCCTCGTTTTCTCTTTGCATCTCTCCATCTAGTCCTCTGAAAAGGGTGCATGCTACTCTGATTTCCACTGGCCCGAGGAACAGGGGTTGATTAAAAGCCAAGTTGCAGTCAGCTTGTATAAAGTGCTCAGGTATTTGATGCTCTGGATGTTCCTGACTCGCATTCTGTTTGAACCCGGCTCACCTCCAAAATGGACCTGTGTTCAGGTCGTTTTAGCGTGCTTCAAATCCATACCACACTGACTATTTCATGAGCCCAAGGATGCTGGGATGGAGAAACAGCCACCTACCATTAATATTGCAGCTTCTGCTGGGACCATCCCGATTGAGATTGTATTCAGAAGCCGCACTTAGATATTTGTTGCATTTGGCTAAATAAATATAAATCTCTCAGTAGGTACATTAGATTATGCCTCCCGCATGCAGGTCGGCCTCCA
>NW_015603258.1:0-484 GCF_001515605.1 Sinocyclocheilus anshuiensis | reverse complement strand
ATTAGTCTTCTCGGTAGCACCATCATTATTTATTCACGCTCATGTGGATGTGGAATGTTCATGAAAACAAGAGTCAGGATTCATCACATGAACCAATAATAGTGTGATGGAGGCATTGCCTCCTCTCATGTGACTCTATTCTCTATTAGTCCCCACCACACACATTAGGTCTGTTCAAACTTAGTGGGCTCAAGAGAAACGTGGCCTGCTGTAACTTTAAATATGTGAAATAGTTTCTTCTTAACCAGAAGTATGCAGTCAATTCAAAATGCAATTTTTATAATCTCTCTTATGTTCTTTTTAAATTAACATTTTGCAGATTTTGCAAGGTGTATGTATACTTGTGATCTCAGTTGTACATATAGCCCCTTTAATGATCCCTTTCAAATTACTTCTGGTGCAATAAACACTCTTAAGTCATTTGTATTTTCTTGAAATTATTGTAGCACTTAATTCACTGACATTCGTGTTGAGCTGCTTTGTT
>NW_015603257.1:0-484 GCF_001515605.1 Sinocyclocheilus anshuiensis | reverse complement strand
TTTAAAAAAAAATCTGTTGTAATGTATTTTAAAATGTAATTTTTTTTTTTCTTTGATGGTAAAGCTGAATATTCAGCACCCATTACTCCAGTCTTCATTTTCACATGATTCTTCAAAAATAATTCTAATTTGCTGATTTGGAACTCAAGAAACATTTCTTGTTATTATCAATGTTGAAACAATTGTGCTGCCTAATGTTTATTTTGTTGTAAAAGTTTTTAAAATCTCACAGAAATGTTAAAATCTTATCAAATGTAAGCATTTGGAGTATGTTAATTGTGCACACTCTCTCTGTCTTTCAGTAAACTATGCCACATCGTAGATGAGATGGTAACAACGGAGCGGGAATATGTGCGTTCTCTGCGGTACATCATTGACAACTATTTCCCTGAGATGGAGCGCACTGACCTGCCACAGGACCTGCGGGGAAAGCGCAGCGTCATCTTCGGAAACCTGGAGAAGCTGGTGGACTTCCACAGCCAGT
>NW_015603256.1:0-484 GCF_001515605.1 Sinocyclocheilus anshuiensis | reverse complement strand
CAAATATTATGACTGAGCTCATCACAGAAATACAGCGCACATGTTTTCTGTGTTGTATCTAAAGCAAATCCTGCTCACACGGACACGGACGCAGTCTCGTCTTCCCATCAGAAGATGGAGCGAAACCGCGGGATAAACGTTTTTCCAAGGGCAATCGCTGTGTATGTCCTAAATCTCTCTGAAGAAGTTCAAGAGAGGGAGGACGTTCTCATGAAACGCATTAAAAGGCTCTTTTTAAAGCTCTGTTTTCTCACACAGCATTAGATCCTCACAATACGTCTCTGATTTTACAAGAGCATAATAAACAAACACACAACGGGAAAACAAACACGTTTGCTCAGTGAAACTTCACAACTGTGAAACGGAAAACTGCCAGTAATTTAACAAAAAACATCGTAACTAAGAGTTCAATCAGCGTAACAATTTTTTTTACAATAACACGGATGGATGGATGGATGGATAGATAGATAGATAGATAGATAGA
>NW_015603255.1:0-484 GCF_001515605.1 Sinocyclocheilus anshuiensis | reverse complement strand
TCGAATTAGGTAGTCTGTCATCAATGACAGTAGCTCATTGGAAAAAGATGGAAAATGCCCTTCATTGTGTTTGCACGAATAAATGATGCTGCCTGCCAGCTGCAATCACCAATAAAACGTTGTTACATATTTATTTCTATATAGTCATAAATATCATTATCGCAAATATTATTGAAATATCGTGATATAATTAGGCAACAATCTTTTTTTTGTAATGTGATCACAGGGTTAACGGTATTGTTTTAATTATTTCAGTGTTTCTGCATCACGTTAGATGGGGTTATGTGTTAAAATGGCACCGTATGCATTCAAATTAGTTTTTAGTGGAAAAGTGGGCTGCTCAGTTAGCACAGCTGGTAGCTTACCAATTGACATTAGCCTAAACTAACTTCTATTAAATATAGACATGTCACAGTTTTACATAAATAAATAAATAAAACCGTTCCCTTTCATGGGAACTTCGAACTGCGTCCTCTAGGGGGCG
>NW_015603254.1:0-484 GCF_001515605.1 Sinocyclocheilus anshuiensis | reverse complement strand
ATAGGAAGACGGAGCGGCATGGCTGGGAATGCAAATCGAGATACAGTTCCAGTGGCATTTTGGTTGGGTGTCCAAGATGAGCGATTCGCCAGACTTCTCACCCTCATATACTCTGTATTTATGCTCCGCCCTCCATGGGTCAGTGGTACAATGTTCTTGCGACACCTAAAACTAGGTTACCATGTTGTGGCTGTCGGCTTCGTTTATCTAATTATATGCCTTTGATGTTATGATCAAAGACAAATGGCAAGAGCTGAGAAAAACTTTGCATGTCATGAGGAATGTGTCTGAGATATCGTGAAGGGACGAGAGCGAGAGATAACATATTGTAAAGAAACTGAGTAGAAACTTCAAAAATTGCTAATACGTGCACTTTCCGCCTCAAATATAATGGTTAACTTGATTTTCTGGGCGTTTGCGTCAAGAAAGATTGCTGTAATATGCTAAAGTCCATTCAAATTCACCCCATCCGTGAATCTTCCTA
>NW_015603253.1:0-484 GCF_001515605.1 Sinocyclocheilus anshuiensis | reverse complement strand
AAACAGATTTTGTAATTTTCGATGAAGAAAACTTTAAAACCTTAAATTTTAGGCAGGGACAAATAATAATAACCAATAACATCATAGCACACTTTTAATGAGCCAATCAAATCACAGGTAATAAATCAAAACGCAAGTTAAAGATGTCGCAAGGCTGTTTCAAATCATTACTCTTAAAAAAATAAAATAAAAATAAATAAATAAATAACTTTTTAGATTTGGAGCAATTAAACAAGCTTAGAAAGTGCAAACAAAATGAATACGTCACATTTGAGACTTGAGCATCACGCGAGAGCGCCAATGTCATCAGATGGTGTTTGTCGCAGCCGACGTTCCCCGTAATTACCAAAGCCACTAGAAAGCAAGCCTGCAACCTTTAGCCGAAAAAGCGTAACGGCTAAAGCTAATGCTTCCAGTTTGTCAGTAAGTGGGAAAGGAGACCAGAGGCTGTTTTTTTGAATGGATGTCAATGGAGGAGAGGCTT
>NW_015603252.1:0-484 GCF_001515605.1 Sinocyclocheilus anshuiensis | reverse complement strand
CGGTTTTATGTAATTGAAATCTATTTTTGTTGGTGTGCAGTGAATTAATTCAAAGACGGCACTAGAACGCAGGCGTCGCTCCACAAGGGCTGTTCTAAAGTGCTTGCTTCAGCTTAAGCAGAACTTATGCCTACTCTTCAATGTCATCTTTTAAAATACACTTCATTCCTTTGTGTTTTCCTCTGCGTCCAACCCTATGGAATTGCTCATAATATGGAAGAGGTCTAAAATAAAGTGTGAAATAACACGTGGTGGTGCATTTAAAACACAACATTAGATACAAAGAAGCAATTCAACTCTGACAGTTATTATGAGGGATATTTTGATTGTTTTCAGCGTGTATCTATAATATGTCAGCAGAGAAGCAGAATATATTAGATTCAGGATCTCTGTATTAATTAATAATAAATTTTAGATTTACACACACACACACTCACATGTCTGGTTCACTATCCTTGTGGGGACTCTCCATAGGTGTAATGGT
>NW_015603251.1:0-484 GCF_001515605.1 Sinocyclocheilus anshuiensis | reverse complement strand
AATTACTTGTAATCAAAGTAATAACACTTCAGCTGAGCCATGTAGCGTTCAAAGGAGGGGATGTCTTTCTTCAGAATGCTCCATAGTGCTCCAATCTCCAGAACATCTCCTACAAACAACAATTAAATATTATTAATAATACATTTTAAAAATTAAAATTAAAATACCTCAAAACATCAATTAAAATGATGCCATAAATACTCACTGGCAAGGATAAGCTGCTGTTTGGTAAGTTTGGTCCCAGTAGTTGGTAGAAAGTTCAACTCCAACAGGGATATCTTAAAAATAATAATAAAAATCACCACAACACAATGCTTGGCGAATTTAAATGATACATGACAGATTCGTAATATATGAGATTTAATACCAATCGGTTCCTGAAAACTGTCAGTTGAGTTATCCGTGTATTTATCTTCATAATAAGGAACGTATTAAATATAAGTATGCAAGACAACATAATCTGAGAAAAAAACAAAAAAACATT
>NW_015603250.1:0-484 GCF_001515605.1 Sinocyclocheilus anshuiensis | reverse complement strand
GATGTAATGCTACATTTCTCCAAATATGTTCTGATGAAGAAACAAGCTAATCTACATCTTGGATGACCTGAGTAAATTTTCAGCAAATGTTAATTTTTGGGTGAGCAATTCCTTTAAGACTATAATGTGTGTTCCTAATTCCTTATCTATCAAAATATAACAATTTGGTCCAGCTCTGGAAGGGGAAAAAAAAAAGAGTAAACCTTGTTTTTAACAATGGAATAAATTCCTGATGTGTAAAATCAAATCCCAGCTTGCATTTGTTGTTGAGTCATTCTAATCAAAAATAGGACACATTATGGAAGTAATATGGCATGCAATTGTGGTTTCTTCTTGACTTCAGAGTTCAGGTTGAATGAGCGTCCCACACAACCCTGATACAAGCTGTTGCATTACAGACCTTTATAAAGGGGTGTGTCAACAATCTGACAGTAAACGGATCTTCCAAAATGCTGTTAAAGGAACATTCCTGGTTCAATAGAAG
>NW_015603249.1:0-484 GCF_001515605.1 Sinocyclocheilus anshuiensis | reverse complement strand
TATATATATATATATATATATAAACCATAACAATAAGTATACAGTACAGTACAAAATAAATTAAAGTGTTTTTAAATTTGATTTCATAAAATGATTTTAAATGTAAAATCAAACATCTTGTGGCTAAAACATAAACTAAAAACACACTGCTGACTAGATCTGCAGTCGTTCAAGCCAGAACGAATGTGCCAAGAATAAACAACGCATTCTAAACAGCACCTAAGAAACTGGTAATTTAAGTTATAAAGGCATATCAAATATAAATACTGCATAGAAACATACAATACTTGTACTGTAGATTCAATAGTTGTTTTGCACTGCACATGGCCAAATCTACGACCATGCTTCTCACACACTGCGATCCAAGAAAGTGTTCAATGCGAGGCCTCTGTGCCCATTTGCAGGCTAAAAAATTTAACCATATTATCAGATAAATGGCCTTGTAGAGTCTGGACCAATCAGACACACCATTTTTCATTTGATT
>NW_015603248.1:0-483 GCF_001515605.1 Sinocyclocheilus anshuiensis | reverse complement strand
GCACTGGATAGCTGGCCAATCAGCATACACCTCGCTTTTTCAGAAAGATGAGCTTTGCGTTTCAGAAAGGCGGGGCATAGAGAAGCAACAATAGTGTACAGTATGTGAAAACCACCACTTAATGTTTTTTTAACCTTAAACAACGCATAAACACATTGCATTACACCAAATACACAACGTCAGTATTTTTTAGCAACGTCATATGACCCCTATAATGTAATTTAATGGAAAACTATGTGAGTTGTGTTGTAGTTAATAGCCACTGACAGATTTTCAGTGATGCCACCAGTGTTTAAACACACATACAAAACAATAGATTTGAATTTTAAAGACATGGCACTTCTCCAGTGTGCTGATGCTAAATGTTGGAAGGTGCTGGTTGAAGAACAAGATTTATTGATACTAACTCATTATCTACTCACATGTAAATGCACTTCGCTCTTAAGTGAGTCATTGCGATTGAACCGAATCATTTAAACGGTT
>NW_015603247.1:0-484 GCF_001515605.1 Sinocyclocheilus anshuiensis | reverse complement strand
AAAAAACTTTATACGCTTTCCACTGACTAAAGAAACTCATAGGGGTTTTGAATTGACCAAAACAAGGTGAACACAGCAGAAGAGGGACATCTGAATGCCATTTGTATATGACAAGACTGTTTGAATGATAGTGGTGCATTTCCTCATAGGCAAATACAAACTGCCACAAAAAACAGCCAAATGATAGAGCAGTTTGGTACAAGTGTAAAAACACTGAATTATGCCCTCATTTTCTGACCCATGGCCCACTTTTTCGTGTAATTAAGCAGGAAATCATCCTGCTGTTTGAACTTAATTTCGTTCAAGTCAAAAACATCAAGAGCATAGACTATCATTCAAAAGTTAAGGCTCTCGACAATTTTTAATGTTTTAAAAAAAAGCCTCTTCAGCTCACCAAGACAGCTTTTATTTGATTAAAAACACAGTAAAAACAAAAATATTGTAAAATTTTATTACAATTTAAAATAACTTTAATTTTTAATTT
>NW_015603246.1:0-484 GCF_001515605.1 Sinocyclocheilus anshuiensis | reverse complement strand
CCGTTCAGTGCTCATGAACCCGCCGAGGGCAGCCTCACCTCGGCCAATTCTTCTGGAATTTGCCGCTGGTTCTGAACAAGAGCTATAATTTGATTTGGGTAAATCTAACGGGGCAATCTTTGTTCTTATTAATCTATTATTTGTTCTAGAGAAAATAAGTTTTGGCTGATGGCAAAGTCTCATCATGTTATATTTTATGCAACTTTAATGCTGTAGCTTACATCAGAGCACCTTTGTTCTTTTGATTGAATTGCCTAGCAACTTTTATGATGACCGTTGTTGTTTATTAAATAATATCATTCAATAAATAATTTATATAAAGCCCCTGGGGTCGAAGCCCGCACCAGTGTGGTCTGTCTCGTATTTTCTTTATGACCACTATAAGAACAAAAAATACTCTGAGTTTTGATCGTACAGATAAGAATAAGGTATCGTTTGGAACTGCAAAGGATCTACTTTTATTTGTGTATAGTCATAATAACAA
>NW_015603245.1:0-484 GCF_001515605.1 Sinocyclocheilus anshuiensis | reverse complement strand
CACACAGTTAGGAACAATGCTAGGTTCACTTTCATGATGCTATTATTAAATTGCCATTAATAATAAATGTTTTAAAATATAAATTAATATATTTGTTATATTTAATATATGCATATACAATCAAATGTAATTTTCATGATATGACCCCTTTAAGTGAGATTATACTGTGTGTTTGCTACATGGTACCTGTTATCATCTTTAGATCACTGCACATGGATATAGATCTGGCTGTCTCTTTGTCTCTCCATCAAAATCAGGATTCCGTTTCAAACCAGGTTTAAAAGGCAGCACCACACGTATGCTAAAAATCTGTTTTTATCTCCGTCGTTTAAAAGAGGTCCAAGCTCCCTGGCTGGATGTAAGGCTTATCTTTTATGTTCTTCTCCCGTAGTCCCCCTTTTTCCTTCGCACTCTACCTCCCTTCGTGCCTTTCTCTCTCTCTTCACGTTCTTACCTGCATGTCATGATGTGCCAGCTTTGTTTT
>NW_015603244.1:0-483 GCF_001515605.1 Sinocyclocheilus anshuiensis | reverse complement strand
GAAATCATTCTAATATTCTGATTTGGTGCTCAAGAAACATTTATTTTTATGTTCAATGTTTTTTCAAGATTCTTTAACAAATAGAAAGGTTTAAAAGAACATAATTTATCTGAAATATAAATAATTTGTGTTATAAATGTCTTTAAAAAAAATCACTGCATAAAACATGTTCATCTACTCAGGTTCATCGCAATGATGTAAGATCATAAACAGCCGCTTACCTCACTTCATCTGATGGCTTTCATTTCATTCTTCCCTTCAGCGATGATGAGGGCTGAGACTCAAGCTTAAGTCTTTCCATAAGCAACATGTCTGCTCTTTTCCACATCCATCTTCTCCCTCCATAAGAATGTTAAGTTGTGCCTTGGTGCCCAAAACTGTGTAGAAAAAAAATGCATAAAAAAAAATGACACAAGTGTAACTGAACTTCCTTTATTGCCCACTGAACATTTACAAAATTATTCTGAATTAAAAAAAAAAAAA
>NW_015603243.1:0-484 GCF_001515605.1 Sinocyclocheilus anshuiensis | reverse complement strand
TGAATCAGAAAAATCTCTCCACACACACTCAGACACACCCATAAAACCATATGTCCCTTTTCTCACACCTCCAAACAGAACAGCAAAAATTATTATGTGAAATTAGCCTCCAACACATCCACAAAATATTTCTATAATGTAGGTGGGAAATATTTTGTGCTGTAGGAAGGAAGCACATTTCACATCTTGGAGACATGCAGAAATGGAAAAGACTAAAATCCAAAACAAATGATCCCAGAACAAGATTTAAATCTTTAAAACATCTCAGACATGCTCTCTGAATACAATGTTATAGCATGAGCCAATCTGCGCTTAATCTGTACATTTCGCACCACGTCTATAAGACAGAGCTGATGGGAGTCATTCATTCGAGAAACAAGAAAAACAGTGAAGGGGGATCAGGTAAGAGGTCTGTAAGGTGAGGACTAGAGTAGAGGTCTGCACTAGAGGTCGACCGATTAATCGGCCGATTTTTGGCATTTTT
>NW_015603242.1:0-483 GCF_001515605.1 Sinocyclocheilus anshuiensis | reverse complement strand
TTTTACTTGTAACGCAAAATTTGACTGCTATTAAACGCTGTATAAATGAACAGTTCCTGACTGGCATAAAAAAAATACTTGTAAAATCCATGACAACTCAATTCACTGACATATCTATTTATGTCATAGAGGATAAATAGGCTTCTTGGGTTTAGTCTCTTGTCCAAGTACAATGAGCACATTATCTGGCGGCCTTGTGAATGGCATAAACTAAGGGTGCATAAAACCTTTAGCACTTACTAGAATCCATCCGACATTAATCCTTGTGTGACTTTGACCATGTCCAATTTAATTACTTCCCATCCTGGACAATTAATTTTCTGTGCACTTTTGTCTACTCTATTACTTGAGAATTATTTATTTTGGGTTTTGCCCATTATTTACATCCAATTATGTACCTCTCTTATTTCAAATCCATGTTAATACCAGAAAGGACATTCTCTTACTAATTTGCATTACATGGAAGTCAAGGAACAAGGACTT
>NW_015603241.1:0-483 GCF_001515605.1 Sinocyclocheilus anshuiensis | reverse complement strand
TCTTTTTGAATGACAAACTATGACGTAAATCTATTGACATTTTCGGCAGCGAATAAAAACGAGACGAAAATGTTAGGGAGGGACGATTTGGGAGAGATTCATTCAATTTCAGAACGAATCTGCTGCGTGGTTCAGAGGTTAGATGCGTACATATGAACCGGCGGGACAGAAGCTAACATACACTTGCTGTACGTCGCATAAAACGTTAAAAAATGTAAATATGTGGAAGTAAGAGAAGAGCAGGCATATGGATAAATCTGACGACGCAAGAGAGAACTCATTTCGGTCTGGTTTTCTGATCACACACTGAAGCATACACACACTCGAGTACTGTTTCGCGTCGCATGAACGGAGAATTACACCAAAATTATGTCAAATTGTCCGTTTTAACGAGTATTCACGTAAACACAGTTGATTACGTCTCACGTGAACGTAAAAAGTAGGGAGAACATGTATCAGTACATTGCATCCATTGCAGCTGTG
>NW_015603240.1:0-483 GCF_001515605.1 Sinocyclocheilus anshuiensis | reverse complement strand
TTTGACTATACAACAAACAGTTTTCTTTCAAAAAAGTACTTTTTTAGATAACTTAAAAATTAATATAAAAATAAACAATAGTTTTGACTGCTCCTCGAAATAGCAAACAAACAAACAAAAATGGACGGAGGGTCTAATGGCATAAAACAATTCTGAATTTCAAATGAAATGCGCAGATCTATCGGTACAAAACATCGAATGCAGGCGATGATTCTTGGCTAAACCTTCATCGTAATTTCGACCATGGAAAACAATACAGGTGAGATCAAAGAAAATGATGCAAAAGCAATATACAAAATTTCAAAGATAAATACAATATTTATAATTGATATGTTACAAAAAAATCCCTTAGTGACCGCAAGTGTTTGTGTGAAAGTGTTGCAATGTATAAGACAATTTTACTCCTAACTGTAGGAATAAAACTCTGTACTAAATATTTAAGTGAATCTGGAAAATTCAAGACAAGTGTATAAATATTTAGCT
>NW_015603239.1:0-483 GCF_001515605.1 Sinocyclocheilus anshuiensis | reverse complement strand
GGCGTATAGAAGTACTTAACGTAAGCTTTTAGTAATAAATGAAAAACAAACTTTTTTTGCTGATCCGAAAAATGATCCGATCCGTGAATCAAAATCTGTATTATGATCTGAACCGTGAGTTTTGTGATCCGTTGCACCACTAATATGTATGTACCAAGAGCTCCTGTAAAACCCCAAATTCACACTTGGCAAATAAAGCTGACTCTGATTCTGATAGAATTTGCTTACATGTTTCACTTTTTGTAAGAAAACACCCCTACAACAACTGAAACTAAACAGTAGTGTTTTACTCTAGGATTACATAAAAATGTAATTTTAACATCAGTGTAATCATTTTAACATCAGTTTAGGAACTGAATAATAAAAAATAAAACACTGCTTAGCCTTCACTCTATGAATTAAATATGCACTAATTTTATTAAAGCTACAAAAGTTACCCAGGCAAGAACAGTGAGTGATTTTCTCTTTGTCTTTTGTTAATGG
>NW_015603238.1:0-483 GCF_001515605.1 Sinocyclocheilus anshuiensis | reverse complement strand
GACAGAAAATAGCCTATTCTAAATTATGATGTTTTTTGATGTAAAATTTTTTATAACATTATAAGTGGACCTCAGAGAAACAGTACAAAATAATAAAAAAGGCAGTTCATGACCCCCTTTAACATATACATTTGAGTAATGTTCAGATCATTTTAGATTACATTACCCCGCCTCCCAGATCTCTGAAGGATAGAACTGATTCCCATCAGAAAGATGGCTATCGGAGATGTGTCTCCATTAGCTGTATAGCAAGCTCTGGGATGGTTGTCTCCTCTGGGTGTCTCTGGGGCAAAGCTCAGAGTTGGCACACAGACAACACCAGACAGCCAAGAGGGGATTGTGCCACTGCCATGCCAACTGTCTCTGCCAACTGAGCTTTCTCACTGCCAGGCTCCTGTCACACAGCAGATACGTGCGGCCTGCGCAGCCTCGTTCCTTACAGGCAGGCCAGAGCTGAACATTGCCAGGGCTAATTGACGGCAG
>NW_015603237.1:0-483 GCF_001515605.1 Sinocyclocheilus anshuiensis | reverse complement strand
GGGGGTCTGAATACTTTCCGTACCCACTGTATATATACATACACAGTATATATATATATATATGTGTGTGTGTGTGTGTATATAGTGTAAAAATAAGTGTAAAAATGATTGAATTCACTTATTAAATGAATAACTTATTGACTTAGTGTCTTCCCTTATTATTTTAAATGTAAATAATTTGCAGAAAATATTTTACACAAATTTTGATTTTTTTCTTTTTCTTTTTACAATGTAACTGGGTCTTTATACATGAAAAAAATACAATACAATATAACTGGGTCTTTATACATGAAAATCTAAAGCTGTCTTTATACTTTAGCGGATCCCGCATAGGAAATCATCAAGTTTAAAAACCCCAGGTTTAACTAACTTTTAACTAGCTTTGCTCACTTATTTTTTAGAAAAAGAAGGAAAGAAACATACTTGGACATTGAAAAAGGCAATAAGTCCCCAAACCATGCTGAAGCTCCAGACGTCCCATCT
>NW_015603236.1:0-483 GCF_001515605.1 Sinocyclocheilus anshuiensis | reverse complement strand
AACCGCACTCGTTCAACCCCGCAACATTGCCATAGTAATCGGAAGCGGGGATGAAGAAGCGGGCCGAGAATGGCCTAGCCCACGATCTCGACACTTCGGTGTGGAGATCGGGGAAAAAAGGTAGGCTCCGGGATAGAGGTGGTGGCCTGGCCCGTAGAAAACGCTCATCTAGTCTACTTTTCTGTAGTTCGGCTTGTTTCTCGGCCGGCCAGTTCGATGTTTAACTTGGCCACAACGCGAGTTGCCACCTCCAGCAGCTCCTCGTACTGGGCCGATTGAGGGGGCGAATCCTCCACAACGCTCTCCACGTCAACCTCCTCGGAGGAAGACAAGCGGAGCATCGAGCCTGCTCCCCGGGGGGAATAAACCGCAGAACGGGCTTCCAAACCCAGAGTGTGAGCACTGGATCTGGCAGGTGAGGAAGAAGATAGGGACTCACCCGTCTCCATTCCCTCTGCCAGATCCACCTGCGAACCCCACGAG
>NW_015603235.1:0-483 GCF_001515605.1 Sinocyclocheilus anshuiensis | reverse complement strand
CGTTGACTAACCAGCCTCTCACTGGCCACACAGCATCAGCAGTACTTCAGGTGTTAGGCATGTGCGGGGCGGGTGGAGGGAGGAGGGTGCCAGCATTTTAGACAGGTGGAGCACAAATGTACTTAATAGAGCATCATCTCCAATGGTTGTTCTGTCCTTGTATGCCAACTTATTCATTGGCATTCTGGGAGGTCACATGCAGAAGCTGCTGCTTAAACGGAATTAAACTAATGAAGCATTAGCTAATGAGATTTACAATATGCTAAAATGCTTTAGAAAAGCCAATCGCTATGTTCTGTGCAAAAAGCTACAGGGCCAACAGTGAGGGGACAGAAAAGAAGGTCAGAAAAAAGCAAGAATGAAGCCAAGCAGGTGTGGAAACCATAAAGATCCAGAGGTGTTGACAAACTTATGCTCCTTACTAGACTGCCACTGGAACTCGAACAAGTAAATATCATTATCACATGCCTGATGATTGAAGTA
>NW_015603234.1:0-483 GCF_001515605.1 Sinocyclocheilus anshuiensis | reverse complement strand
CTTTTAAGAACTGATCACTGAAAGGTTCTTTGAGGAACCAAAAATTGTTCTTCTATGGCATCGATGTGAAAACAACACATTTTGAAACCTTTAATTTACCCAAACATGAAAATTCTGTCATCATACTCATCCCCATGTTAGTCTAAACCTATGTACCTTTCTTTCTTCTGTGATGAGGGTAAGTAAATGGTGACAGCATTTCCATTTTTAGGCGCACTAAGCTATTTAGAAACATGTTCATATCCAGAGCAACTTACTTAAGTGCTTTTTTTGTAGCATTTTAGCATGGAAGTGTACAAATACAAAAAGAGTACAATTACAGAGCTGTGCTACTAATGCGATACAACACAACTCAGCAAAGAAAAAAAACAAACAAAAAAACAAGCCAACATAAGGTTGCTCTGTTCTGCAGGAGGAATGGGCGTATCTTGACTGTGGTTAGTAAGTGACAGCTTGTTGTCCAGTGTGACACCAAGGTTTTTG
>NW_015603233.1:0-483 GCF_001515605.1 Sinocyclocheilus anshuiensis | reverse complement strand
ATATTTTATTCACCTGTAGTGTCTTGTCTTAAACTGCAAAACAGAAGGTTCTGGAAGATTAATCTTATTGTTCTTTATTGAACAGTTGTTTTTTAAGAACCCTTCAAGATACTTTGAACTCGTGTTGTTAAATGATGAAATATGTTTCTAAACCACAGTCATGTTTAGTAGCTGAATGGCTGAAATACTATATAATATACATCGATATCTATATATCTGTTATAGATCAGTGAGTTACACCAACCAGAGAAGTCACAGTTACCGTGGAAACCAGGAAAAGTGCAAAACTGCTCACTAGTGACCAGCGAGTGACTTGAAGTTTTAGATTTTAGATAGAAGTTTTATTTACTGGCTTTTTGCCTTTATTTTAAAGGAGAGGGAAGCAAGGAAATTTCAAATGTTACCTTTATAGTTAATTTCATATTGTACCTTCATTGCGTGTGTGTGTGTGTGTGAGAGCGTGTGTGTGTGTGAGAGCGTGTG
>NW_015603232.1:0-483 GCF_001515605.1 Sinocyclocheilus anshuiensis | reverse complement strand
TGGCAGTGTGTACACAACCACCCTATAATGATAAAAATCCACCCGCTCCTTGTTTTTTAATCTCTATAAATCATGAGCAGTGTCTCAGAGCAAGCTGATCACAGAATCTGTCAAGTGTGACATCACACATTACCAGCCCCGCCCACGATAGTTGACTGACACAGCCGTATCAGCCGTGACCCCGCCCTGAGTGAGCTGCACACACACTATCCGCCATGCTTATCTTCACGCCAGAGCATTTAAAAGCAGCATTCAAGAAATATCTTCTTCTTAGAGCTATAGAAGTTGTTCAGGCAAGAGCAGTGAGTGATTTTCTGCTTGTTTGGGTCATCTTAACAGCGTAGACCCAAACAGCGGTCAGTATAGGTTCACAAACACATTCTGGGGACACTTGAGATTAATAATACATCTTGTAAAAAGGGGCATAATAGGTGGCCTTTAAATCAACATTTGGTGTGAGCATCCTTTGTGTTTAAAGCAGCT
>NW_015603231.1:0-483 GCF_001515605.1 Sinocyclocheilus anshuiensis | reverse complement strand
TGGATGAGATGGACTGGGTGGAGAGATGGGTGGGTGGATGATAAACAGACAGATAAATTTCATTGCTGAAATCAGTTTCCTAAAACTACCTCAAAATATTTTATAATGTTGTTTTTAGAATAACAATTATCAATTAATGTCAATGAAATGTCTACTGACTCAAAAATGAATAAAACTTTAATAAAAACAAATAAAAATTAGGAGCCTCTATCAGACACCCGTGACATTTAGCAATGAAAAGACGACAAAGAGCTCAAGATTAGCCAAGAGTCACTCAATAAATCTGAGTTCCTCAGTGTGCCTGTTTATCAGTCATGTGACGTGTTGAGCACTCAGAGACGCCCGTGAGCCAGAGGCTTCAGTTTAATGACCGGCTCTTTATCTGCCTGCTCGGGGGGAACGACAGAGGAGGATGATGTCATCACCTTGTTGGCAGCATCAATGAATTTCACACCCTTGTACGTGATGGAGAGGACGATGGTG
>NW_015603230.1:0-483 GCF_001515605.1 Sinocyclocheilus anshuiensis | reverse complement strand
CAAAGCTGAAATACTGCAGATATTTTCTTTAGAGTTTAGCCATGAGGACAGAGCGAGGGGAAAAGACACAGGGTGGAAAAAACCGTGAGGTATAGTCTCAAGGACAAGTCCAGCCAGACAATTCAAACATTTAGCTAGCTTGTTGTCTGGAGCACTGCACTGTGACTTTTTAAAGCAGACATACCATACTTTTTTATTAATTATTTATTTTCCTCAAGGTCAAGTTTACTGCATCAGAACTGTCATAATGTAGTTTTAGCAGCATTGTTCACCCTCTCTCACACTAATCTAACTATTGTCACAAGCAAGGTGTATCACAAGAGCGGAAAACTGGATAATGGGAATGCTGTAGCCACACTGAGGACACTGACCACGGTGACCATGGTGACCTCAGCGTGCACTCTGATTGGTCAGCGGCTATCCAGGCTGGCAGATATCGCAGCCATCCTTCCTCCTTTAATAAAGAAGCAGCGGTGGTAATTG
>NW_015603229.1:0-483 GCF_001515605.1 Sinocyclocheilus anshuiensis | reverse complement strand
AAAAGAGCTTCCCAAAGATCAGAAACTTGATCTGGAGGCGCGACAGTCCCTTGCTGTCACGAGCTTTAGAAAGACAGCAAGTGCAAAAAGAGCAGTAAGATAATGAAAATAATAATAATAATAATAATAATAATAATAATAAATGTTGATGGTGACGCCCTTTTCGTAGGATTTACTGTAAAAAGTATAACAACTATAATAAATAAATGGAATCAGCTAGTTAGGCATATAAAATTAGCGTGAAACTAAACGGCATTAATATTAGAAAAGTTAATTAGTTATAACGTGGAAAATGTGCAGACAGCAAAGTGTGCATAACTTTTTGACACGGGCTACAGCTGCGTTCCCTGGTTAGTCACTGAAACAAGTATTATTTAATGTAAGGCAGTGATACACAGGACCTTAATTCCTGTTTTCTGGCATTAAAAACTTCACATTAATCTTTTTACATTTATTCATGAATTCATAGAGCGCAGAGGCTTG
>NW_015603228.1:0-483 GCF_001515605.1 Sinocyclocheilus anshuiensis | reverse complement strand
TTAAGTCCCAGCCTTTGCGTTCTGTGGTCGTCCGGTATTGAATGTCGTCTCTCCCTGCTACGTGTGTGTTCCTTGATGTTTATTAAGTCTGTTAGTTTTGAAGTTTACACCACGTCCCCTCGTTCCTCGCTCCGTGCTCCTCACAGTAGTGGTTCATGACAAAGTCATAGCTGGACACAATTTCATGCTCCTAGTCACCCTGGTGTGCTAAGAATATGTCAATATGAATGGGAATATACTTCAGAGATATTTTACTCAGAATAATTTCTAGGGGTACCAATAATTGTGGCCAATATGAATTGAAGAAAAACATTTATCTTATAATGTGATTTTACCCCCGCTTTCCATTGTTTTACTTCAATGATAAGTTAGAATTTTGTGATTTTTTTTAATGAAAGATCAAAAAGATCTTTGATGCAGATTTATTTTGACAGCCACCTTTGCTAATATTTACCAAGCGTGCCAATATTGGTGGAGGGCAGT
>NW_015603227.1:0-483 GCF_001515605.1 Sinocyclocheilus anshuiensis | reverse complement strand
TTTATTGCTTATTTGTCATAACATAAAATATCGGTTTTATTCATCAGTTTTTTTTCACCATCAAAAGAGAACAGTTAACAAGGCATCCTTGCATTGCAAAAGCATTTTTCAGAGCCTATGTGTTAATCAAGGTCTCGTTTTCCCTCCCAGTTCCAGGTTCCCTTCCGGCTCTGCTGAGGTGTGCCCACCATTCGCTTCCCAAGGCCAGGCCCTGCAGCGTATACATCCTGCCCATGCCACCGGGGGCGGAGGTGGTGGTTACCATCGGCAACACTCTGACCCGTGTTCGCCTTATCCTCCTCAGCAGAACTTCAAGCAGGAGTACATGGACCCTCTGTATGACCGAGCAGCCCACATGGCTGGGCCACAACATCAGAGGTTTCCTCCTGCCCATATGATGGTCAAACAGGAACCCACTGACTACACTTACGAACCTGGTATGTGAGCCAAAAGACTGATGACACATAGTGAATTTATTCGCCT
>NW_015603226.1:0-482 GCF_001515605.1 Sinocyclocheilus anshuiensis | reverse complement strand
TAGATAGATAGATAGATAGATAGATAGATAGCAATTACAAAAAAGTATCATATCATTGTTAGTCCTTGAAGTATCTTGAAGAAACAAGCAGCCTAGCCTATCATGTAAAGGTTTTTACCTTAAGAAATTTTGAATTCATGAAAATTTGAGTTCATATTGAGGACGTTTTTAACTTTTATCAAACATATATGCATACTTATGCCCGTTTGTGCGCTTCACTTCAGCTAAAATGCCATTTGAGCAAATACATCAAATGAAATATGAATTTCATAAGCAAACCTTTTTTCACTATGACAGTAAAAGTGACAGCCGTTTTAACCGTGCTATCGCGAGCATGGTTTTATGTCAGCATTTGCTTTGTTTTCACATTTAAAGTGTCGTGTGTGTTTAAATGTGTATTTTTACCACTGTAGTCTGTTGAGCAGACCCAAACCACGACGTTGAAGCTCTCTGGACGCTCTAGCTTCGAATGAGGCTCGAAC
>NW_015603225.1:0-483 GCF_001515605.1 Sinocyclocheilus anshuiensis | reverse complement strand
TATCCATACTATTGCTTTCTCAAGTCAATCATTTCTCCAAATCTGTTTCGATGAAGAAACTACATCTCATGTTCATCTTGGATGGCATGAGGGTGAGTAAATTTTACACAAATTTTCATTTTCAGGAGAACTATTCTATTAAGCAGTCATACAATATCCCCAAAACGTACTGTATTTAGCTGTTATACTTTAAAATATATGAATTTACTTTTGAAAGACACTTTTACCCAAAGCAAGCAACTTATAATTTTCAGTAAGAAAATTCAATTTAAACATGCAGTTATGTTACATGTTGTTATTTCACAAACACGACCACATTCAGTCATGTGTCCCCATGAGTTCTTGCACGTTCCCATAGGAGTACAAGATATCAGATGCATTCTTCTCTGAAAAGCAGTGACCCACTGACATTCCCAAAAAAAACAGGAATCTTTATTAATTTATTATAGATTACTACACAAATCCCTTTTTTTTAACACAGCC
>NW_015603224.1:0-483 GCF_001515605.1 Sinocyclocheilus anshuiensis | reverse complement strand
CAAATCCAGGCTTTGTTGTCATTTCAGGTAACACAGGTGACATGTGCTATGAAATCGCAAGTATAAACCACTACAACAAAGTGTGTGTTCCCCAAACCGTGAGAGAGCCACAGGCATCAGTTTCTCCGCTCCGCTCCGGCTCTGAAACCCAAAGGCTTCAGCGCTTTGAATGAGTTACAGTAAATTTCACCTTATCTCTCCTGCCAGGAGCTTCAGGTGAACAGACACCGTCTTCAGAGCCTGCCGTGAGGTCTGATGATGGGATTGAGTGAGGAATGAGTCTGCCTAATGCAGGGGCTTGTGGGTAGTCAAATCTGCAAGTAACAGGAGAAAGTGGCTGATTTAGTCTGGGAGGGCAGAATATCTTGGGAAGTCTAAGCAGTGCAGTGTGCATGGGAAAAGTTTTGAAATGTTTGCATCAGTCTGCTCTGCATCAAAACACAGGTATATAATATAATATAATATAATATAATATAATATAAT
>NW_015603223.1:0-483 GCF_001515605.1 Sinocyclocheilus anshuiensis | reverse complement strand
AAAAAAACAATGGACATTTTATGCAAGGCATTTCTTATTCTATCACGACACCTAACATGAAGTCTCTGTTTAGAGTAGCATGAATCCGAATACAACAAAATAAGTGGAAAAAAATTGAAGTGGAAGAGAAAAGTGGAAAGACTATTTCTATAAAAGGCACATAATACATTAGGGGTGCCCAATGCTGTTTCAGCCTTTTGCTGAGCTTGTAATTTAGCAAAATCAACTGACAATGTTGGACTCGCATCAGGAAGATCTCCACAAACCAGTGGCACTTCAGCAAAAAAGAAGATTCTTTCCGGAGTGGTATACTATGCTACTTCCCTTCCCTGTGCAGAATGGTAAAGTCATACATAACCATTTCAAATATCGAATGTACTCTTCTAGCAGTCGGATCATTATCAGCTGCTGCCTTTTTTATATTTAACAATGGTTTAACAATAATGTACACTATGTGGAAAATAATGTTTTAGTTTTTTTTTT
>NW_015603222.1:0-472 GCF_001515605.1 Sinocyclocheilus anshuiensis | reverse complement strand
GTGTGTGTGTGTGTGTGTGTGTGTGTGTGTGTGTGTGTTAATAATTATTTTTCATTCTCTCCAAGTTTTCCTATTTATGTTTCTGATCAGAGTGTCAGCACTCACTGAGTTGCCGAGTTGTTACATTAAAAATGCAGCTTTACATCTTGCAGTTTTCTTGCAACTTAAGTTGTGATTTGAAATAATAATATATACTAGAGTTTTGTTATTTCGGGTTACATGTATCCAACATTCATTGCAATTTTATCATCTATTATATCACAAAACATTGGGAAGGAGTGACTCCGGCTCAGCTATAGCTTCAGACACAATAGTAAATAAATAGGAATAAATATTATTATGGTTGACTTCACAGAAGTAACACCATATTTCTGTCACATCCTTGTGTCCAGTCTGTCTGGCGTGAGCGCACAGGCATGTGGTATGTATTAGGAAGCTGGTAGTAATTTCACTGCTGCTAACTACAAATTCT
>NW_015603221.1:0-483 GCF_001515605.1 Sinocyclocheilus anshuiensis | reverse complement strand
AACTTTAAATATATAAATGAACAAGCCTTAAGTTCATATAAATATAGTGTATAATAAATATAGTATAGATTTACAAAAGACAGCTGGTGAACAAACATAAATTATGACGGTTTGTTTCTTTAAACAAAGTTATTTCTTTGGGTAGTTCTCTCCACTCTGTGGCATCTGTTCTCAAGCTGACAGCCATAATCATCACTGGGCATTTGGTGCACAATGGAAATAGTATAAATCTCATGTGGCGCGTTACTCTCAAACACACACAGCATTAATATTACTCTCAGTCAGTGTTTTTATGCTGGCGTCAAAGCATTTCCAAACATCAAAAAGTTCTGTCCTTAGCACATGAACTTCCTTTCTCTGTTGCTTTAAAAAAAAAAAAGGGTCATCTTGCCAAATTCAACTGTGAGAGTCCATTCTAGAACTATTCTTTGTTAAAGAATCTGTTAAACAGAGAACAGTTTTAAACTTAGGTAGTCACATCTG
>NW_015603220.1:0-483 GCF_001515605.1 Sinocyclocheilus anshuiensis | reverse complement strand
TTTTTTTTTTTTTTTTTGTAAAGCCTGAACTGGTGCAATTTTGGAGACTCTTACAATAGCTTTGATGTCTTGCCTGTCATTGAGAAAGCCCTTATTATCTTGACCCCTCTTTTCTACATACAAAAAAAAAATAATAATAAAAAAAGCTTCTCGGCACGATTCCCCCACTTGCTCTTGCTTTCTTGGCTGGAGATTAATGAGCTGCTCTGGCCTGACAGCTTGCATGTCTGTGAAGGAGAGAGGAGTGGCCCGATGCTTGATTAAATCGAGGTTTGTTTGTGTATGAGTGGGCAATGGAGTGATCTGGGCTCGTGCAGTGGTAGAGAGAGCATAAAAACGGGGAGGTAAATCTGAATTTGGACAACACATCTAGAATTCCTTCCCTGCCATCAGGATATCCATCATTTTAATCTACTTCAGTTTGGGATATAAGGGTAATATTTCTTGACCTGTGATTACACTAACAGCCTATTGTTTGCACAG
>NW_015603219.1:0-483 GCF_001515605.1 Sinocyclocheilus anshuiensis | reverse complement strand
TACAAATAACAGTCCAGAATACAGCAAGATTTATCTTCATGTCAATGATATTATGGATATTTGCGTACAGCTTTCACTGATATTTGCTCCATATACAGTACTGAATGCTTTAAATATAATATTAAATACAGAGACAGAAGTACGTTTAATGACCATGAAAGGTAATTACAGAAATCATAATATAAATACATGGCAGTTTTCTAACCTTGATTCATCTGATTGTTACATTAAACTTTTTACAGACAGCTTTTTAAATGTTGTAATAGTCCATTTTAACTGATGATGCAACACATGTCTGTTAATTATCACATGACATATTTACAGTATTTTTATGTTTTCTATTTGTATTTAATTACCATGTATTTTTTTCTTATGAAAATATATGAATGACTGTCTTCCCCACCTATCATTCTTCAACATGTCTTTATGTGAAATACCATATGCAGAAATATAAATTCACAATTTGCAATTCTCTTTTTTTTT
>NW_015603218.1:0-483 GCF_001515605.1 Sinocyclocheilus anshuiensis | reverse complement strand
TGGGACTTTCTATGAAGTTGTTGGTGACTATATGGGAGTGGTGAAATCAGCTGTGTGTGATGTGGTGAAAGATGTGTCAATCGCACTGGCCAGCCTGGTCAATGAATTTGTTTCTTTTCCAAAGGACAACCAGATTGCCCAGGCCAAGCGCAGCTTTTTTCTTTTGGGGAATATGCCCAATACTATTGGAGCAATCGACTGCACACATGTGCATATACAAGCACCTCGTGAGAATGAATGGGAGTTTATAAACAGAAAGGGGAGGCACAGCATCAATGTCCAACTTGTGTGTGATGCTGACCTCATCATCACCAACTGCGTTGTCAAGTGGCCTGGGTCTGTCCATGATGCACGCATCCTGAGGGAGAGCGCTCTATATAGAGACCTCCAAACCAACCGACCGGATGGCGTAATATTAGGAGACAGTGCCTACCCACTCCTACCATGGCTGATGACTCCTTTTCTAACAGCAAATACACCGGC
>NW_015603217.1:0-483 GCF_001515605.1 Sinocyclocheilus anshuiensis | reverse complement strand
CCATGCAAGGATTAGCATGAATTTACGGAGAAGTCTTAAAACAAATTTCATTAAAAATATTTGGTAGAATTTGAAGAGAACAGTGGACATGTGGGAACCAAAGATTATCAGTGATCTGGAAGCTTTTGCACATGAGATTTTCTACAAAATGTGACTGTTGTGGGTTGAATATACATAAATGTTGAAAGCCAATTTGTTTTTTGTTAGGTTTTTTATCAACGTTTAGTACTCTGAATCACTCAAATGTGAATTAAACTTTCTTCAATAGTTTACTGATGCCTTGGATTGTTTTCATAAAATTGTGTTCAGGGCAGTACAAAGTCTTGCAGGTCAAGGGGGTTGAATAATTTTGATTGCAACCATAGATACACATGTACGCCCTAAAAAGATTTTTGAACACTACCTGTAAATCACAATTAAAATATACAGTGCTGTGAAAATGTATTTGCCCCATCATGATTTCTTTTGTTTTTGTGTATATAT
>NW_015603216.1:0-483 GCF_001515605.1 Sinocyclocheilus anshuiensis | reverse complement strand
ATTTAATGTTAACATGAACATCATCATGTTGTTATTGTTGTTGTTTTTTCAGAATTGGATCAGTTTGGCGATACAATCCTGTTCACCACGGATGATGACATCCTGGAGGCCATGGCGCAGTTTGATGACACGTTCGAGGGTGAGATGGAGATGGACGGGCCGGGTGTGGAGGAAGAGGAGCTGCAGCGGCCGCAGACGGCTGATGGTGAAGGAGAGGAGAGACCGTTCACACAGGCCGGGTTCAGGAAGGAGGATACGCACAGCCACGTAATTGATGCTGCTTTTAAAGCACTCATATAGATATTTTTGGTTCTATGTACACGTGCAATTTGGGGTCAGTAAGATTTTTTTTTAAGAAACGAATGCTTGTATCCAGCAAGCATGCATTAAATTGACCAAAAGCGGCAGTAGAGACATTTATAATGTTAACAAATTAATGCTGTACTTTTAAAATATTGGGCAGCACAACTATTTTAAACATTG
>NW_015603215.1:0-480 GCF_001515605.1 Sinocyclocheilus anshuiensis | reverse complement strand
GTGTCTTGAATAAAAGTGTATTTTGCTTTTCTGTTTGAACTTGGGGAATACAGAAGGGAAAAGCATGACACTGAATGCTGAAAAATAAATATGATGCTTTTATGCACAGCCAAAGACACTATATGTAAATATATTCATTAAAATAAAGGAAGAATGGTAGTATTTAACTCTATCTATCTATCTATCTATCTATCTATCTCCCTCCTCAGTTCAGTGCAGTTTTAACAGCTTTATTCTTTGTCATTGTATGTAAAAGAGCAGCTTGAACATTGTGCTAAATATATCCTTATGTGTTCCAGACAAAAAAAAAATTGCTTAGAATTTTAGGAAAGTAAGTAAATAATTACTGGCTGAACTATTCATTTATTTTATCCAAAATAACCAAATGGATCAAAGTGTAAACAATTTATCACAGTGTTAGTGTGACACAACATATCAAAATCACAAACACTTTGACATGTTCAAAAAGAACTTTTTTTT
>NW_015603214.1:0-483 GCF_001515605.1 Sinocyclocheilus anshuiensis | reverse complement strand
CACCCAAAAAACTTTAATTTTGATTTCATGGGGACTTTAACATATGACACACACTTGAGGTGGGCTTTTGTGTTCATTGACAAACGATGCCAGTGGATGAACCATGCGAGAATACGGTTCACATGGAAGCGTTTATTAGATGATGTCTCCAGAATTGAGGTACGCAGTACATCTTACTGATTTTGTACCTGTAGGATATTTTAGTGCAAGCAGCCTGAAAAAGTAAGCCAAAGTAAATGAAGTGCCACACAATGTTTATAGACAGCTAGATATCAATAGATATCAAAACAAGAATACTTAACCCGGATAACAAATGGATGAACGGTAAAGAACAACTGTTCAATAACATGAGCAACTCAAAAATGAGGTATCCAATTTAGAGCAAAGTGTAGAGGTGAATCTCACAAAAACAAATCCTTCAAATCTGAAGGAAAAATATGAGATTAATATGAAATTATATTTTGTGATAAAATATGAAGCTTG
>NW_015603213.1:0-483 GCF_001515605.1 Sinocyclocheilus anshuiensis | reverse complement strand
TCCTATTTTCTCACAACTCTTTACCTTTTCTGACCCACTTCAGGTTTAAAGTCTCTACTAATGAGCTGACGAGTTGGTATGTTAGAGAGTGCTGGTGCTCCAGGACAGTTTTGAAAACCCACTGCATTTCAGAGACATGTTCTTAAATCTGACACAAATAAAACAAATCCTTACATGCACAGTTTTAAGGCAGCTTTAATCGCCTTTTTTGGAAACTTCATGACTTAACTGACAACATAACTTCGACATTGCATTCTCGTCGTTTCATTTGCGCTTTAATATGATATAGCGCTTTAATATAATACAGCGCGCCGCCGTATTTGTGTGTGCACGTAAAGAGCACGTGCTACAAGCACAGTACAACAGCTGACATGTTTATTTTATATTATATTATATTATATTGGATATTCCACAGTTAGGTGTGCATTATACAATTTTAAAATAATATAATAAAATAATATTGTCCCTGTGTATTACATTATA
>NW_015603212.1:0-483 GCF_001515605.1 Sinocyclocheilus anshuiensis | reverse complement strand
GTCAACATGTTGATGTCGTTCTGCGGTGCGCTACACGTCTGCTTCGTGACGCCCAGCTTCCCCATGGAAAACTCCAACCAGTTTGTTATCCAGTTGAGACCCGAACTGCAGGACGCCCTGGTGGGCGTAATCAAACACTACAAGTGGTCTAGGTTCGTCTACATGTACAGCTCGGACTCTGGTGAGACCTGCTTTTTATGATCTAAATCTTTGGATTTTGGGGGGAATTTACTAAGAATTAAATGCACCCACTAATAGCGATGTTTATTTGAATGTTTTCATTTGGTTTTTATTTGATGTATAGTTGCTTACTAAACTGATGTATAGTATTATTTAATAATGAAATTAACAATAATAAATATTTTTTATTTAAATGTAATTATTATTAAAATGCAATTACATTTTTAAAATAATAATAGTAATAATAATTATTGTTATTATTAGGGCTGGGCAAGTTAACGTGTTATTATCGCGTTAACGCAT
>NW_015603211.1:0-483 GCF_001515605.1 Sinocyclocheilus anshuiensis | reverse complement strand
TGGGGGCCCCAATAAGCCTGCAAAGGTCAAAATATCCATAATTCACTTTGCGCAAAACACATCTGTGAGAAAATAGTGAGATTGTGACTTCCCCAGGCATCGCTGATCAGCGCCGGTCATTTATACTGTACACTCATCCAGATAACACCTAGCCAAATGTCTAAGCTGGAAGAAATGTCTTACCCCACACAACACACTCCCTACAGAAATGTGTTTAAAGAAACAGAAAATGTATATAGCTTTGATGACAAATTTGTCCCCAGAAGTTTAAATAGCTAAATGACAAAACCTCCAATTGGGAATGTCCACTTTCGTTAAAACAATGCATAAATGAAACAATGTTGTTGTTGATGATGTTTTTTATTATAAAAATTTTGAAGGTTCCCCTTCAGTTCCTTGAGTTCCTCAAGCTGCGTTGGGAAAATGTTATGGGAACGCCTTCAGCCGAGGCTGAGCAGCGGCTGCATTCGTGGGGTTTGCAAT
>NW_015603210.1:0-483 GCF_001515605.1 Sinocyclocheilus anshuiensis | reverse complement strand
ATGTGTTTTTTCTGGATTTTTTTGGTTGATATTCTGTCTCTATCCATTCAAATTAACCTACCATAAAAATGACAGACCATTCATTTCTTTGTAGGTTGGAAAACTTACAAAATCAGCAGGGGATCAAATAAATAAATATATATATTGTTATTTGAATAAAACCAGTTAATTTAGATCTTACCAATTTTAGATTACTTTTTGTTTTTTGTTTTTAGTGTATTGTACACTCTTCAATGTACTGTAGCTCAACTATTATATTTCGTATAAACCCAATGTTAGGAATATTTAGATTCTTTGCATTTGACACTGCAAAATATTTTCACCCCAAGATGATCCAAATTTTATGATGTGCATCCAGAGTATTGTTTTCATTATTAATTTAATTCAATTCAAGTTTATTTGTATAGGGCTTGCAAAGCAACTTTACAGCAAATTACAAAAAATGTATGGAAAAATCAATTAAAGACGTAATCAAACAGACGA
>NW_015603209.1:0-477 GCF_001515605.1 Sinocyclocheilus anshuiensis | reverse complement strand
TATATATATATATATATATATATATATATATATATATATGTCAAATATTTATACATCAGACATATATATACATATATATAAATCAAGCCAATGACTGAACTCACATGTTCAGAAAGAACCAAAATGAGCTGTGTTGTATAATGCTGTTGAAATTATTTATTTATTTATTTTCCCCCAAAGTTGGTGGCATCTGATGGCGTTCAACAGAGCAGACCTGTGACGGTGGACATCCTGGTCATCGATGCGAATGACAACACGCCCACTTTCAGTCTGGTGTCCTACAGTGTGGAGATCTTCACTAATATGCTGCCCGGAGAGACCGTCCTGCAGGTGAGGACACAGCACTACAGATCAGAAACACTCACTTTGCTTATGAGAAGCCATTTATGAATCATTTATTCATAGTGGAGTGTTTGTTGAGAACTCTAAATGTGATTTGGAGTGTGAAATGAACTCGGCACTATGTTTGTTTCATTA
>NW_015603208.1:0-483 GCF_001515605.1 Sinocyclocheilus anshuiensis | reverse complement strand
ACAACAACAACAACAACAACAAACAACTATGGAATCAGTGGGGAAAAAATCTTAAACATATCTAGAAACTAAGAAAACAACCTCTATTAAAGTGGCATCACTTTTGCAAGAGAGTGCAAAATATTTGAAATATATATATATATATATATATCATATTTCATCACCATGTCTCTTTAGGAGCTCCATATGCTTATGATAAAGATAATGAATGAAAATAATATAACAAATAACAGTTTGCAGTATCAAGCATCACAGTGGACAGTTTCTGTACAGCTAAAATAACTGGAAGCAGATGAGGTTCAGAAGCCTCGTTCATTCAAGCTACAATGGCCACACTGCTCTTATGTTAAAAATTAGGTGGATAAAAAATCTCTCTTGCTTCACCGATCAGTCCTTTACTCAACCGACCCGCCGGGAGTGTGCTCCTGATGGCCAGTAGGCCTATATTCCTGCATATACAAAATAATTAAATAAATAAATAAA
>NW_015603207.1:0-483 GCF_001515605.1 Sinocyclocheilus anshuiensis | reverse complement strand
CTTCAGTCCTCCTGACTAGGTGAAGCCTAGAACATTCTGACTCTGAGATTGTCCCAGTAGACTTCAGAGTTGTTTTTAATGAATCAAGGCCCATCAAAAGGCCCCTTCGTTGCTGTCTTCACGGTTAACTCCCAGAAGACCTATGAAAACATCCTGTTCGTAAAGGACCTGACTTTTTTAACTGTGTGTTTGTGCTGTTATTTATCTTGTACTGTTACTGTTATATTTATCCTCAATCTGAGCTCTTCCTGAGAGCTTCAGTGCCAAATCATGCAGTGCCATAATGCATGTTTTCCCACTTTTATTTAATACAGACTTTGCTCAGTAGTGCACTAGTTACCTCAAAAAATATTTAAAAGCACTTTATTCAGGTCACATAAATTTGTGGCTCTTTGTGTCTTCCTACAGCTTTAAACTGGATGAATTTTGCATGCCATAAATTCTTACCTCTCTTATTTAGTAAAATTCTCTTGTCAGGCACTT
>NW_015603206.1:0-483 GCF_001515605.1 Sinocyclocheilus anshuiensis | reverse complement strand
GTGCGTGCGTGCGTGCGTGCGTGCGTGTGTGTGTGTGTGTGTGAGCGTGTGTGTGTTTCTTTTCCAGTGAGACCAACCAAACAATTTGTATTGGTTTGGCTGTGTTTAACTGATTTGGGAAGAATACATTATGCGACTAAATGACTATTTTCAGGCAAATTTTATGGCTATTCTTCATCTGTCCCAACCAAGATTATTTGATTGACATTCCTCAAATTCTGGAATCAAGAAAATCCATAGCTGTACTTGTAAATATATCATGTTCATGTGCGCTCATCTTCTAAACACGATCACTTCGACATGACTTAAAGGCAATATGTTCTGCATAGGTCGAGCTCTCTCAAGCGTCCGTTTAGAGCACATCTGATGCACATCAAGTGTGAATCTCGCTGTGTAATCAGCAGCAGAGAGAGGAGGACCCCACGACCGCCCTGACAGATGATCCTGGCCCCCGCAGACGTCCCGGGACAGCTGAGAAGGGCC
>NW_015603205.1:0-483 GCF_001515605.1 Sinocyclocheilus anshuiensis | reverse complement strand
TCTGCGCCTGCGTGAGAGGAATTAACTGTCTATATCAGCAGCTATTAATAATATATATTCGTCATTCAAAAGGAGAAACCAAAACTAGGATATACAAGATATACGAAAACATAAACAAAGCAGCGCTTGCTTACCATTTTGAATATCATTTTGAATATCATCATATTGGAATGCTTGGGTAAGATCATGTAGCTTAACATTAGACTTCATTTACTTGCTCGTTTTCATCACTTTCACTTTAATTCTAGCACTGACTCGTTCTCTAAACTGAGTATCCAATCAGAATTCTCACTCGCGCCGATGGACCTGACACCGATTCAACATGTCCCAGCCTTTAAAAAGACAGCAAACCTAATATATATGCTGATGTCTGTGTCATAAGAGAAAATCACTCACTGCTATTGGCTGAAAAACGTTTGTATCTTTAATAAGAATCAATTCATATTTAATTCATACAGTGAACACTACACAGTGTTTTCTTTT
>NW_015603204.1:0-478 GCF_001515605.1 Sinocyclocheilus anshuiensis | reverse complement strand
TGTGTGTGTGTGTGTGTGTGTGTGTGTGTTTGCAGTTTATAAATGCAATTCAGTTGCAGTTTTAACACTTCCAGTTTCAATTATATATAATATAATGTTTTATTCCTGCAATGGAAAGTTACATTTTCAGCATCATTACTCCTGTCTTCAGTGTCGCAGAAATCAATAATATTTTTTGTGATTAACCTGTTATTTTTTATTTATTTTTTAATAGAAAGTTATTAAAAACAGCATTCATTTAAAATAGAAATATGTTGTAACATTATAAATGTCTTTACTGTCGCTTAACTATCGATGTTATGTGTCCTTGCTAAATAAAAGTGAATGATTATTTTAAAAAATGTCTTTTGAAAGTAAGAAATATAAAGCAATACTTTTAAAATGGCAGAACTTAATTTATAAGTTAACTTTGAGAGTGAAAGTTAAGTAAAGCCATGGCCTTCAACTACATTTCAATCATTGTCATCATAAAATAAGT
>NW_015603203.1:0-483 GCF_001515605.1 Sinocyclocheilus anshuiensis | reverse complement strand
AGCTGTTTGCTTTCACTTAAGACCTAAATTACTGTTTATGAGGATTCTTGCAAAGACGAGTATTTTGATGCATACAAGTGTGTGCATTTTACCGTTCAAGGCCTATAATTCGGCAAAAATAACTTTGTTTAATACTCCCGCGCTCTTCAGACTGCTCTCAGACAGCGTGCACATATAGCGAATTGAGTTCTCTTCCATTGATGATTGCGTTTTAGTGGCTTAAAATAACTTGTTTTTAAACTGCAGTGCTTAAAAATGCATGCAAACAATAGGTTTTCATGACCACATAGCACAGCAATGTCACATGAGCGCGTAACCGTGATGGAAACGATACTCCTGAATCTTTACCAGTTGACAAATTTCTAAAGGTTAATTGTGTCGACCGGTAAATCACCCACCCCTACTTCTGTGACATTTTCATTAAGGGTCAGATGCATCTACAGTGGTGTGAAAAAATGTTGGCCCCCTTCCTGATTTCTTATT
>NW_015603202.1:0-483 GCF_001515605.1 Sinocyclocheilus anshuiensis | reverse complement strand
TTTTCCGACGCAGCTCGAGTTCCTGAAGCGGAACACACATTTACATTCCTGATGATCAGACGGTTGATGTTATTCGTTTTCTAAAATGTCAGCAGGTGTCACAGGCAATTCCCTCAGTTATCACAGAGTGTGGTCTCCAGTTATCACAGAAAGAATTACCGCCTCCTACAATCAAATACAACACTAAACATTATTACAGAATAGCGAAAATACTCTCTTTACCACATTCCTTGTGTTATGATATCTTAAAATATACTAATAATATAAAGATCACACACTGTGGTAAACATATATAGGTTGTAACAGAGTGAAATGTCTGTCACAGTTTTTCCATATCCTTAGGGTAATGGAATTAAAAATGATATGTGTTGTAATACTACAAGGTAATAGAGGGTGCTCGATTGACACCTGGATTGTATATCATGTGAGTAGTTTCCTGAAGAAGTAGTTCAGTTTGGGTAGAGGGAACACATGTTTCTTTGT
>NW_015603201.1:0-483 GCF_001515605.1 Sinocyclocheilus anshuiensis | reverse complement strand
AACTTCAGAGTTCAGTTGGACAGAAAATAATAAATATCAAAAAATGAACTGAGAAACATGTGATTTCACTTTTTTTGGTTTCCCATATAGGATTCAGAATGATTTTTCAAACTTGCTTGCATCAGAGCGCATGAGTCATATGGACTTTTATGGCGCTTTCTTTTAGTCCTTGTCATTTTGCATATTACATGAGAGAAAGAAAGCCATATGGATTTGGAATGACATTAGCAGTAGTCAGTGATTGTTTTTTAACTGGCTCTCCACTTCTCTCCACTCATCTTCCATCCAGTTTAAGCTTAGCAGCTCTATAACGAGATTCTTGCATACCTCATTCTTCTGGTGCCATTTCCACTGTTGTTCACTTCTCTGTTTCTCTCTCTCCAGTGGAGTAATGAGAACCATTCTGAGATGGTGGAGACTGCTGGCTCTCTGTTCCGGACGGCTCTTTCTGTCCTGATGCCTGACAGCGGCTCTGCACGTCAG
>NW_015603200.1:0-483 GCF_001515605.1 Sinocyclocheilus anshuiensis | reverse complement strand
GCAGAATTGTGCTCTTGGTCCATTGCTTGCCATCCCACACAGAGTGCTGCGGCAGAGCTACTCTTGCCTGTAAGGGTGGCCTCTCCCTAATTGTACAGGCAGTTACAGGTTTGCAGGATGCAGACTATAAAAGACTGTATTATGGGCACATCACTGGTCTGTCCGGCCCATAGTTCTGCACTGGAGCTAGGAACCAATCCGACATTAAGGCAAATTCGCCACTTTTTTTTTTTAATAATTGTATCTGGGCATTAATTTTTAGTTTCCTTGTTGTAGTTTTTTGGCAATCTAGGATGCACTAGGATGCACCCTGTGTCCCACCCACCACGATCTTACAGGACACACCCTAGTCCTAACTCCAAGTACTTCCCTTGGGGTGAACTGACAGCATCGCCCGAATATTCCAGGTGGCCAAGGTGTGCAATGCAAAGAATTGCACTCTTGGTCCATTGCTATCTGTCCCACACATAGTGTTGCGGCAGA
>NW_015603199.1:0-481 GCF_001515605.1 Sinocyclocheilus anshuiensis | reverse complement strand
TTATTATTATTATTATTATTATTATTATTATTATTATTTATTATTTTATTTTTTATTTTTATTATTAGATTTTTCTTGCTAGAAATAGCTTGACTTCTTCCTCTATTATACATCTGTTTTTTTTTCTTCACCCATTTAGTTGTGAAATTGTAAGTCCAAATACTTATAAAAGCTCACCTCTGGCCTTGTCAAAGTTTAATAGTTAGGCTTAGAGGTTTGTTCACATCACTAACCCCAAATGTGAGCGAGCAGCACAAATAAATACAGCCAGAGCTGTCTATATGCACCACAATGACCTCATCTACCTGACAAGGAGCACATCGCTGTACCGCCGCTTCCTTTGCACTTTTTTTTTTCTACTGCTGTGTACCTTGACAGTCGTTTGAGAGAGAGAGAGAAAGAGACCCTTTATTGTGTAATGCAGGCTTTGACATGGCAGTTTCCAAACAGATTTTCTGGCTGTCTTTATTCATTTGCTGCA
>NW_015603198.1:0-483 GCF_001515605.1 Sinocyclocheilus anshuiensis | reverse complement strand
GGAGGGGTTTATGTTCAAATATTTACAAGAATCAAACCAAATATTTGAAGATCTATTTTATTCTGAGAATGACAGCCACAAAGGAAACCCAACGGTATAATCGCCTTCGTTCATCTCTTAAAAATACCTCTCTAAAAATACTTTTCTAAAAATTTAGATAGTTCTCTTTCAGAAAGCATTTTGTAAGTGTTTGTATTTATTAATGCTACAGTTTTCCACAAATAAATACATTTTAATTTTTTAATTCAGATCTTTTCTGCAGTGAAATTCTGACGTTAGTGTTGGTAACAATGATAATATAAAAAGTGTACTTGCAACTTCAGAGCATGCTCTTTTTGCAGAAAGGCAGTCTGAGGGTCAGGAAATGTGAGTCAGACTGGAACTCTTATGACCCGCATAAGCACCACACCTAGCATTTGCTGAGCCTGAGCTCTGAAGGTATACAGTGCCTTGCGAAAATATTCATACCCCTTCATTTTTTTC
>NW_015603197.1:0-482 GCF_001515605.1 Sinocyclocheilus anshuiensis | reverse complement strand
GTTGCCACGGTTACCACAGCAACTCTCTCGTCTTGGCAACAGCCTCGCTTCTGTTTGCTAAACGCGTTAGACGCTGTTATTTCATCAGGAGTAGTTTAGATGTAGAAGAAGCTCTGGAGCACTTATTGTTGGTAATGGCAAAACAAGGGAACAATTATTCTGATGCTTTTAAATATGTTTGTCTGAAAGAGGCAAGAGCTTTTAGAAACATTATAGTGGATGTTCCTTTTGGGCATCTTGTGTGCTTTTTAAAAATTAAAAATGACTCTTTAATGCCCCAAAATGCTGTTTAGGTTAGCAACATACAAGGTTTTGAGGCATGAACAACAATGAGGTCTCATCAATGGTTGGACGCTGAATATATATATATATATATATATATATATTATGCCTTGCAGACTTTTCTGTGGTTTTATGTGGCATGTGTTTATAAGATTTGCTTGTCAACTTTTCACATTGGTTAAATGATCTAGATGGCTAAC
>NW_015603196.1:0-480 GCF_001515605.1 Sinocyclocheilus anshuiensis | reverse complement strand
CACACACACACACACACACACACACACACACACATGCACAAACACTCTCGTCTTCCTTGTCTTGCTCTTAAACACACACACACACACACACAGCCATTTTACCTTCAGGTAGCTACATGACACCATCATTTCCAAGTGCTGCATGAATTTAACATCACGTCATGCAAACATACAGGTTGAAATATCAATAATATGATAAAAGAAAACTTTATTGCCAAATGCATGACTAAGAACTCCATTAAAAGGACAGTTCACCCAAATATGAACATTCTGTCGTCATTTACTCACCCTCATGTTGTTCAAACCTGTATGAGTTTCTTTCTTCTGCACAGCACAAAAGAAGATAACCATTGACGGTAGCCATTGACTTGCATAGTATATTTTCCATACTATGGAAGTCAATGGCTAATGTCAACTGTTTGGTTCCCAACATTTTTCAAAATATCTTCTTTTGTGTTCAACAGAAGAGAGAAACTCATA
>NW_015603195.1:0-482 GCF_001515605.1 Sinocyclocheilus anshuiensis | reverse complement strand
GTGTGTGTGTGTGTGTCAACTCTTACTCTCTGGGTTACTCAGGGCCTTGTGGATGAATTCTGCAGCTGGGAAGAAGTACTCGCTGATGTTAAACCAGTCTTCATCCACTGCAGGCACATTGTAATAAGTGATGCTCATGCCTTGGTAATATTCCTCCCTTGAACTGATCTTTCCATGAAGATCTTCCTCATTTGCTGTAGCGTTCAGGATGTGGGTAATACCCATCTCTTTCAGTTTTGCTCGGTCCTTTGCTGTCTCCCTGCGCAAAAACCCAACAGGCTAGATTAGGGTAACATTGCAATCAGCTTCCTAGCTAGTGAACCAGTAAATCGTGTACACAAATTTGGGCACTTTTTTATTGATTCTAGCTCACTACACATTGGGACACTGATCACTAAATGATTCCACACTGATTCCAGTGACATGACAATGCGCTCGTGTTGTAAAACGTCGCCGCAGGTATTTATTAAAAAAAGGTTGAC
>NW_015603194.1:0-482 GCF_001515605.1 Sinocyclocheilus anshuiensis | reverse complement strand
ATCATTCCATTTATGTGCATTCTGTATTGGTATACTGATTCAGAGTCTCTTCTCACCTCTTCAGCTGAACCCAGCATCCCTGTATCCAGCTCCCTCCAGCTTCCAGCTGCTCTCCCTGGACCCTTTGCTGAGCTAATTCGCTAGCCGGCTGCTATATCTAACATTAAAAACGTCAAGCAAACAAATATCAGTTCATCCACACAGCACTGTAATATTCCATGTATATTTACTGAAATGCATCGTGCACTGTACTGTCAATAAACAGTTTATCAGATTGTTAGCTGTGCTTTTACATTTCAAAACAAAGATTCAAAGATCACAAACGTAGTAAACGCTCCTAATGCCTCACCAGACTCGCGTTCATTCCTCTCCACGGCGCCACTCAGGGACGGATTATGACTTGCAAAGGCCCCGGGACCAATTATCTCCAAGGCCGCCCACCCCACCATACAATTTTTTCCCCGTTCTTTCCCTTAGCTGTG
>NW_015603193.1:0-482 GCF_001515605.1 Sinocyclocheilus anshuiensis | reverse complement strand
GCTGGCTAACATGGGTGCTGTGGCGCAGGTATGGGGCCGGACTCGACGGACGAGACGCTTCTGTCGGCCATCGCCAGCGCTCTGCACATGAGCTCGGCGCCCATCACGGGTCAGACGTCCTCAGCGGCCGAGAAGAACCCGAGCATATGGCTGAACACATCGCAGCCGCTCTGCAAAGCCTTCACCGTCACAGACGACGACATACGGTAAGACTCTGACAGGTCAAAGGTCAAAGCCTCGCTCGTTTCTAACAGAATGCATCAGTCTCACCCCACATTACTGCATATGAAACATCAAATGCGTTACTTTATAGCCTTTATATTTAATACATTATAAAAATATCTTCTTCATCTAATATTTTATCATCTAATATTATATTATATATTTTTTATTTTTATGCATTATGCCTACATTTTTCATCTAATATTTTACCATCTAATATTATATTTTATAGTTTCAATTTAATGCATTGATTGTGCCTA
>NW_015603192.1:0-482 GCF_001515605.1 Sinocyclocheilus anshuiensis | reverse complement strand
GTAGTCGGAGTGAGACTGATATCTTGTCCAATTCCCATTGTACTTTAAAACAAACATTCCTCTTTTGCACTCGTTCCCCATGCCACACATGCATTTTATTTATCTTGTGCACTGAGAAAAAAAAGTGGTGTATAGAAACAGTTTTCACCTTGAAATTGTTAGTACATTGAACAAATATTAATGGCCAGTAACACATTGAATTAAACATAACCTTTTGAAACTGAAGTTATACTTTTCTTGTAAAACATACTACAATAATCCTTGCTTTATTTACAGCTTTTTTTCTTTTTTTTCTTTTTTTACAGTGTATTTGTGAGTTATATTTTCCAGTTAACTTTTATAAAAGGAAGTTGGCTGTAGGCATGAATATTATTTGTTTTATTCTAATGGTTTAAAGTAATATTTAACATTAATTCAATGATTGTGAAATATAAAAGATTGTGTTCTGAAGACTATTTGGTGTCATTTGAAGCTTGTAGAGA
>NW_015603191.1:0-482 GCF_001515605.1 Sinocyclocheilus anshuiensis | reverse complement strand
TGGATTAAAGCGATATGATCAATCCAGCTTCGCACCATAACATATTCGTGACAAGCATCCTCGACACATTTGAATCTCAGTCCACACTTAATCCCAGGTTTAAAGGTCTTCCTAAAGGTGACTGGATCCTGCACCTTTGTCAGCCATGAGCAGGGCAAGAATCCATATGAATTCTCTTCATGTTATTCCAAAACAGCAGATCTATATTAGGCGCTTGTCCCAAACGATCCATTTGTTTGCCTGGAAATGAATGAAAGTAAGGGGGAAAACTTGTCAGGGGAAAATGATCAGTTTGTGATCTTAAAATGGATTTTGACTGAACATAGCTCTTTAACTGCAAATACTAAGCATGCTTTGTCTTATCAAACATCGGGAGCAGATTGCAATTCCATAGCTGTAACATCTGGACTTGAACCGGTTTGATCACACACGCACACACACACACACACATAACGCTGAGCTCATAGGTGTTGAGTGGGATG
>NW_015603190.1:0-482 GCF_001515605.1 Sinocyclocheilus anshuiensis | reverse complement strand
ACATTGAACATAGTGAGGACACTGAGACAGGAGTCCTGTTGACGCCAACTAGTCCAGAAGCAGTTAGCAGTATACGTCCATCTACATCTGGGACATGCATTGCTTTGTGGCAAAGGGTAGGTCAATATCTCATTTACAATAATTTCAATAAGTTCACATAGCAATTATTTAATTGATGTTTCACAGGAGTATTGTATGTGATGAGTTCTTCTGTTACATACAGTACAATTATACTTATTTGTGTTGTTGTTGTGATTTTTAATTTTGACTGTCACAGTTTTGTTAAACAATTAATGTATAAAAAAATCCTTATATGTACATGTCATATGACATATTAAATTGTCTAGTGAAAGTTTTTTTTTTTTTTTACTGCTTTGACAGGGCAATTGAAGAAGTTGTTGTCCTTGTCAAGATACAAGGACAACAGAGATCTACAGCCCTGGATCAAGTGCATCTGCAACCACTTATGGTACTCATGTTCA
>NW_015603189.1:0-482 GCF_001515605.1 Sinocyclocheilus anshuiensis | reverse complement strand
AGCCCTAACTGCAATGCCAGAATAAGAGACTGATCCCAGCACCCATGCCGAAACTGACGCAGTAACCGTTTATTGGCATCTGTTTTATCAATGCCACCTCTCTTTGCTGCAGTAGTGATCAGCACCTGTAATCGCTGCAGATACTCTGAGGCTTTCTCTCCTATGTTTTGATGAGTACTGAGGAACCTTGCGAAGATTTCATCCCCATCCTCAACTAACCCATATGCCGAATCAATAAGTTTCACATAATCACAAGGATCTGCATGTGGACCTAGCTGTCTGATTAAATCAGAGGCTGGTGGAAGCAGACTTTCTAAAATTTTACGTCGCTGCATGTCAACCAGAGTTTTGTCTTGAATCATGAGCTCTACATGGAGGGACCATGTCTGGAAGTCCACTTCATTAGGAGGCTTAGGAAGTTTGCCTGAAAATGGCCGAAGCCGTTTGGTTCCCTGATTTGCGGCAATTGAGTTATCACTTTT
>NW_015603188.1:0-482 GCF_001515605.1 Sinocyclocheilus anshuiensis | reverse complement strand
GCCTACGCCGTCAAGACTCTCCCCGCCGACCGCGTCAGCGTATCGTATTCGGAGCGAGACTCGCCCATTCAGAACATCCACAACATCTCCAGCGAGAGTCACGTGACCAGCAGTCTGGGCGACACCTTCGACTCCATGAACTCCATGATGTCCAAGAGCGAAACCATCTCCACCTTGTCCATGAGTTCTTTGGAGGTCAGTGAGGGGGTAAGAGACGCCATTTATTCTTGCTAATGCCACTGCTGAACACTGCATCTGACGAATTATGCAATGTACATGACACTAAAGTTTGCTGTCGCTCTTTCTGTTTAATTCTCACAGAGGCAGAAATCTCGTTACGCAGAACTGGATTTTGAGGTAGTTACTCCCTACAGAGTTTTCCATTGTAGATGAATGTATATCTACAACAGTGCAGTTTAAACCCTTTCCTCTCTCTGTCATGTAGAAAATCATGCACACACGGAAACGCCATCAGAACATGT
>NW_015603187.1:0-482 GCF_001515605.1 Sinocyclocheilus anshuiensis | reverse complement strand
TAATTAATTTGGTTAAAATAGTATAGAAATTTAATATCGGACATTTATTGGTTATTAGTCATAACAAAATAATGAATGCTTCCCTAATCATTTTACTATTTCTCTAGTGAATTTATGGCTTTTTGCCACCATCTAACGCTCACTTAGTAATCTTTGAAAGCATGATTAATAATTTAATAATGCTGTTATTAGAATGAATGTCTGTTTTTATACTGTAAATTATAATGTTGTGATGCCAACTTTTTTTTTTATTGAATATTTTTAAGTGTTTCAATTTTCATTTTATAGACATATTGAGTTTTCAGCCAGTTATTGGTCATAACATGAACATTTTTGGCTTATCAGTATCGACCAGAATTTTCCAAATGTGTAGCTTTTTAAATAGGAGGTTTTTAATGGGGTGGTTGATTATGATTTCACTTTTTGAACTTTAGTTTGTGTGTAATGTTGCTGTTAGAGCATAAACAATGTCTGCAAAGTTA
>NW_015603186.1:0-482 GCF_001515605.1 Sinocyclocheilus anshuiensis | reverse complement strand
GTGACTTATAATTTATTATTTTCAATAAAACATCAACATCTAAACCTCAGTTAATATTTAGTAAGTTATTTGTATGTACGAAATAGTCAGACTGGTTTGTAATAAGTGAAGATGCTAGAGAGATCTGTAAATGTTTAATGTTCTGTTGCTGCCAGTCATGTGATGTTTTATTATGTTTATTTAATTAATTACAGTGAAGGTGTCAGATTGTTAATTTATAGATGTTTCCTAAATTATTACGGTGTTATCTGCTTATTTAAATAAGGAGATTTTACTTTAATTTGAAAGTTTTTGTTTGGCACCCTGTGCTGCCAGTCATTTGACCATTTTTATCTTTTATTTTACAGTGAAGGTGTTATATCGTAATAATTTAGGAAATACCTGTACATTAACACTAGTGTTTTCAGCTTATTTAAATAAGGAGATTTTACTACTGCCACGATCATGGACTTTTAGTTTGTTTTCTTCCCTCATGTTTCACT
>NW_015603185.1:0-482 GCF_001515605.1 Sinocyclocheilus anshuiensis | reverse complement strand
CTGAAGATGAACGAAGGTCTTACGGGTTTGGAACGACACAAGGGTAATTAATTACAGAATTTTCATTTTTGGGTGAACTGTCCCTTTAATGTAGCATACACACTGCTTTTCTATAAGCTTAAGTAAGTAGCACTTAAAAGCTTTATAAACTTTAAATCTATAACTCTAACTTTCTGTACTCTTTAAATAAATACCTTCAAAAGGACAATACAAGCTGTCATTCATTATTGTAAATGGAAAAGACTATCATCATAATTAAAGAGATTAAATGAAAACTCTGTCATCATTTACTCACTCCCTTAAGGGTTGATAAATCTTTTAACATAATATTTTAAATTAAACCTGAAAGGTTTCTGTCCCTCCAATAAAAGCCAAAGTAACCAAACCTTAAAAATATCCAAAAAGGTTATAAAGTGCTATAAAACAAATCCATATGAATCGGTGGTTTATTCTAAATCTAGTGAAGATATATAATTGCTTCA
>NW_015603184.1:0-482 GCF_001515605.1 Sinocyclocheilus anshuiensis | reverse complement strand
TATTCTTTAGTCTCTTGTAGGAGGCACGAGGAAGAATTTTTCATCTAATACTGTCATCATTATCATAGTTGAGGTTGTTTGGAGTATGGGGGTCACATGTCTTTGTTCAAATTTTCTGTGCTTGTTCAGTCAGTTTGACCTAAAGCCAACATGTACACCCACGGGGCTGGACATTCAGAAAATGTAGAAAATAATCATATATTAATCTTACTTTTTTCAGCAAAAAAAAAATGCAATACAATTGTTAGTATTAATTGTAAACATTGTCTTGAGATGTTGAAAAAGAAAATTAAGTCATATATTGTTCATGTTGTTTTTTATGGGTGCATGGGAATTATAAATCGCATCAGGGGAGCTGATCCCCCTCAGTAGAAATTGCATTACAGGGCAAGGGGCCCTTAGCGAAGAGCCTTCCTGGCCTCTGGGCCCCCTATACACCCTTTCTATTTATTTTGAGTTTAAAAATTGTGCAAATGTTAATA
>NW_015603183.1:0-482 GCF_001515605.1 Sinocyclocheilus anshuiensis | reverse complement strand
TGATTTTTATACACTTTTATAGTCCATTATGTTTCCTAAAAAAACAACTAGTTGATTCATGATAATGATCGATTCATCAAATGATTGTTCCTTGTCTCGTGACTCGCGAGTCACTCATTTAAACTTCCTCAGTAAAACACTGTTAGACTGTTTTAAAATGTTATTGTTGCAGAACGTTCAAAGAACATTCAAAAATAACGTTCCCATAATGTCTGCAGAATTATTATATGAAATGTTCCCTTAATGTTGGCATAACCCTTAAAATTAATGGTTTTATTATAGTAAAAGTGTAGTAACCATGTTTTTTTCGAGTATTGATTACATTTGTATAACCACAGTTTTACCACAAATATCATGGTTAAACTATAGCAAAACCATGGTTAATTTGTGGTTGCCATAGTTTAATTATAGTAACCATGGTTTTTTGGTTTTATTTGTAGTAAAATGTCTCGGTTACGTACGTAACCCTCGTTCCCTGATGG
>NW_015603182.1:0-482 GCF_001515605.1 Sinocyclocheilus anshuiensis | reverse complement strand
GTGCAATTAAGTTAAAATACCTTCTTCAGTCCTAGTTTAATATGTTGATACCACTATATAAATCATTGGGTTTCATTCACAAAGTGTGTGTGAAATCTGCGTAGCTTTGAAAGCTGCATTAAAGCATTATTGAGCTGCAAGGTTTCTCTCTAAAACAACACAGATATATAGCTGACTAATGAAAGATACGTTACCTAGGTCTGTATAAAGGTGTTTATAGTGTTTGAACTGGTTTTGAGGTTGGCACATTTGTCATTGCTTGAGGTTCTGTCTTTAGAGAGTGTCATATTTGCTAAAAGTGACGGAAGGCTGTAAAAGAAAGGTTGTGTGGAAAGCCCTTATGGAGATGATTTGAGTATGTTTAACTTCGAGCACATGCTCTCTCATTTAGAATACTCCAAATTCATAAACATTAGAATGAGATTTCAGGGCTCGCAAAATAGCTAGCCCGACGTCCCGAGGCTATTGTGTTTTCCAGTCGG
>NW_015603181.1:0-479 GCF_001515605.1 Sinocyclocheilus anshuiensis | reverse complement strand
GGCTCGGCCGGGCATAATTGGCAGTCTTTGTAGAGTGGGGCCCTTGATTTAATAGGCACGGCTGGTGACTGAGGCAGTGGAGTGCGAACAGTGCGGAAATGTGCTGGAGCCTGGAGCCCTCCGGCCCAACAATACCAACCCACCCCCTCTCGTTCCCTGTCTCTAAGGACGACTAACTCAGAGCTTGCCTACCCCGAACACACACACGCACGTTCACCTCAGAGCGTAAGAATCTACAAACTTCATCAAACACATGATTATTCAGTATATTCTATGGCAAACAAATCCATTACTCTGACTCACACACTGCAGTAATTGCATATTACATCAATATGTTGCACACAGGTGACGCTACACATGACGCTAGATATAGATAGATACACAGTAAAAACATAGCTCTCTGACATCACACATACCAGACACACGTATCCATGAAGATGATATATAGATAGATAGATAGATAGATAGATAGATAGATA
>NW_015603180.1:0-482 GCF_001515605.1 Sinocyclocheilus anshuiensis | reverse complement strand
CTCCAGATATTTATAACGCGAAATTACTTTTCTATTTCCCCAAACCCCACAAACAGAAACACGCATTGGGGTTCGGGCACCGGGTCATGGCCGTCAGGAAAGTGACAGTGGATGTTGTGTGTGCATGTGTGTATGGATGGTCGTCTGGGGGGCAGGGTACCCTCGGCTCTTTGTATTCGGGCAAGTATTGGTACGTTTGGTGGGAGGTTGTGTTGCTAGTTGCAGAGGCCGAGTTGTGCTGGCTGGGTTTGCGTATAGAAGGTAAAAGAGGCGCATTGTTGAGCTCCAGCAGGCTTTGTTAGAATCCTCTCACCCCCTCCAGTCCTCACTTTTCAGAGCACTGATGCGAAGTAGACAGCGTGTGTCACTGTGCACTTTTGACGGGAAGATCTAAAGAGGAAGGTTGAACATAATTATTTTTACAGACCACCAAGAAATTGAGAGGGAAACACTATTCTATTTCTATAGTGTATATTTTACTT
>NW_015603179.1:0-482 GCF_001515605.1 Sinocyclocheilus anshuiensis | reverse complement strand
TCTGCTCAAAACAGCCTTCCAGTGCTGTGCTTCAAGAGCATGCAATTTCTGACTCGTGCTGTCAATAGCTTTTCCTGATTTCAGTCTGTCTTCAAGTTCGTGCCAGGTTTGCATATTTGCGCGATGCGCTTTGCCTTTTTCATGCTCTTTTAAGTGACTGTGGATATTGATCCACGAGAGAAATCCACCACTACTAAGTGAATAGGTGCTTCCCCTTTCAAAGAGTTTACAACAGAAGCAGAACACAGAATCACTGACTGAATAAACTAACCAATTTCTCTTTATTTTCTCTTTGTTTTTCATTTTTTGTAATAACAGTCTGCAGTGAAACGACAAGGAGTTTTGTCACAATTTTGAGGAAAATCGAAATCCTTTATTTGAACTGGCCCCCTTTTGACAATGCTGCATCTTTGTTGGTCAGTTATTTTCTCAGGCCAAAGTGCTGGGTCATCAGAAAGCACAATTTCGCTCTATCTATCTAT
>NW_015603178.1:0-482 GCF_001515605.1 Sinocyclocheilus anshuiensis | reverse complement strand
AAAAGCAGGAAAATGTGGCACAAGATGTAGCCCCAGAAACCGAGTTGGAGTTACGGGAAGTTTCAGATGATGCTGACATTTCAGATGTTGAATGTGAACGTGTTCCAGAGCTCAGACGTTCTCAAAGACAAAACCGTGGTAAATTACCTGTGAGGTATAGAGATGATTATCTGATGAAATAAGGTAAAAATTAACTGAGATTGTGATGGAAAATATGTATGAACTTGTTGAAATTTGAAAAGTTTCAAAGAATGTGTATTTTGTTGCACTTTAAAATTGTGTTGTTTATGTTCCAGAGAGACTTGCTGGAGATGTCGATGGTATGGCAGGGTTTCGCAGGGGGGAAATGTAGTGGACGTATTTTTTAAGTACTTTTATTTGGACGGGATGCCCCGTTTTAAGTATGTTCGCGGGTTTTGCAAAGAAGACGTCTGGGGAGAAGAAGAGTGAGAGACGTTACGAGCAGACACGCCATGATCGCT
>NW_015603177.1:0-482 GCF_001515605.1 Sinocyclocheilus anshuiensis | reverse complement strand
TGAACCGCTTTAAACATTAGAAACAATGAGCTGCTTTACCCAGCCTCGAACTTTGGACAGAAGACACCAGCTGCCCATTTTCTCTTCTAAACCTTATGTAGTTATGAAACTATAACTTCCTCTCTTCATATCTCTGACTGCTCATAGTTTATTTTCAGCAAAAACACCTTTAGCAAAAGGTTAAAGTCATAAATTGAAGGTTTTGGCAAGTTGCTGGCAAGTCAGCTGAAATGTCATCTGTTTGGTATGGAGAAACATGGGTCAAAAGAGTGCAAAAGATCAAGTCCACTGCCCGTCTCTTCTGTCCATCCCACATGGTTTGTTTTGGTGAAAACACTTTCTCATCCATGGGCTAAACTCTTTGAATGAGTATCAGAGCATGACACAGGCATGTCAGCTGAGTCAGGAGTGTGTGTTTAAGCTTTAACACATGTTTCTCGTTTAGAAGGAACTTGAAAAGAGAAAGCACTTGGGAGAAAGCT
>NW_015603176.1:0-482 GCF_001515605.1 Sinocyclocheilus anshuiensis | reverse complement strand
GCCCTAAATTGTTGAACTAATGTGGTTCAAACGACAGAGATGCGACTGTGTTCAGGAAGCAGTCGTGACTGGCTATTTAGTTTACACAACAATGCATCGTACTATGGTGGTTAATCAGTAAGTTACGTCGTTGTACGGGAAACGCGCCCCAGACTGAACGCTAGTTTTTCACCAGGAAGCTTTGAGTAAATGTGTTTTAGCAATTGACAAAAAAGTATAATACTGTATATATTTCAAGTACAGCTATAATAGAGAATTTGTGGGGAAGTTCGAAAGATTGGGTCAGTTATGGGAACACATTCATATTTAATATTCAGTCCCCTTAAGGGAAGAGAACAAATGTGGAGAGTGAGGTTTAGAGGTGGAATTTAAGTAAACCTTAAAATAGCTGTAGCTCAGGAAAAAAATGTCTCTAGTGATTCTCCACTCCGGCACAAAGAGAACATTCCTAATTCAGACTAGTGACTCACTGCCACTGCTCT
>NW_015603175.1:0-482 GCF_001515605.1 Sinocyclocheilus anshuiensis | reverse complement strand
AAAAAAGACCCACAGTGGCTTCTCCTACTGCAGCAATATTTTATGCAATATACGCATAAGTTAAATTCGCAACTTTAATGGAAACATAGCTACTGTTTTTCATCAGCGCAGGACAAGTTGCTAAGTATTATTATTTTATTTTAAATGTATTTATTCTGTATGTACATTTAAATTATTATGGCCAATATTAAACTTCTATTATCTTTGGTCTAAAAATAATAGCACTAAAATGAATCGTTTTTATCCATGTATATCAATGTTGTGACGCTTAAGTGAATTTAGACATTGCAGCATTATAATGCACAGTATGAAATAATTATTTATTTTGAAATGAATAGTTAATAAAAAAGTTAAATGATAAGATGAGTCTCAATTGAGGGGCCGCTTTTCCAGAAGTGGTTAAAGAGATAATGGAAATTTGTTGAAGTTAGTGTTACATGACTGCTAAAGTAGTCTAAAACCTGAAAATAGGTTGAATTAAT
>NW_015603174.1:0-482 GCF_001515605.1 Sinocyclocheilus anshuiensis | reverse complement strand
TCTGACGGCACCCATTCACTGCAGATGATCCATTGGTCAGCAAGTGATGGAATTCCACATTTTCCCAAATCTGATGAAGAAACAAACTCACCTACATATTGGATGTCCTGGGGGTGAGTACATTTTCAGCAAATTAAATTTTTTAGGTGAACTGTTCCTTTAAACCTCCATTTCTACTGCAATATCAACCACCATTTTTAACGCTAATACTAATGTAGATTGTGTGTAGTGAAATTGCGTGCACGGCCTATGTACTGCATACTGCAGAAATCATACTAGCTGCACACGCATGCACAGACAAAACTAAAGCACTTGTCTTTAAAAAGAATGATTAATGATGAAAATATTGAAAGATGATTAAGCAATTTCTCTGATTTAAATCAGTCCGTGCCCTTGTGAGTCGAGAAAACTTAATTTAGCAATGTCATTGCTGGTCACTTCAGCGGATAATGCAAAGCAGCTTTATGCAATTTGTGTACGAT
>NW_015603173.1:0-482 GCF_001515605.1 Sinocyclocheilus anshuiensis | reverse complement strand
TCTGAGCGTCTCGCTATGCCCGTCCGACAGTTGTGTTGTCATCCACATCCACACTGCTTTTCTAACCTGATTCAGTCAAACCCCGACAGTTAAGAGAGTGGTAGACTCGACACCAAGGAGCTGACATGCTAAGCAAATATTTTTCATAGTTTCATATTCATGCGTTTCCATGAAATAGCGGGGGGGAAATCAGCAACGCCAGGTGTGCCAGCTGATGTGAAGTGCTGTTTCCTGGCATCGCAGGCATGTCTCCATGGACACCTGGGTGAGTTCATTACGCTTTAAAATACATGCACAATCCTCTGATGTTTGAAGCCCCACTGAACTTTATTAATAGAAAGCAGAGATTAAACAAACAGGAAGTAAACACCCATCAGTCCTACTAGCAGATGCAAGGAAAAACAAATGCAGATGTTTTCTCCTCTAGTACAGTGATTCCCAACCAGAAATGTATGTTATCGAATTAAAATTTTGATAATAAT
>NW_015603172.1:0-482 GCF_001515605.1 Sinocyclocheilus anshuiensis | reverse complement strand
TTTAAATTGCGTTTTTGTCTTGCTTAAACAAACAGAGCAATGTTTTGGTGCTGATCTGCACGTCTGAAACACATGCACCAACGACGCGGCTCAAAATGTTTTCGTGTTTTGACTGAGCAGGACAAATCCTAGGGGAGAACAGGGTGAGCCACCTAATGAATAAAACTACTCTATCCGACAGGTAAACAGAGGAAGAGGGAGAAAAACAAGGCAGAGAAAACGAAAGAGAAAGATGAGCTACTGACTGCATACTGAGCGGTTACATGAAGCCAGTGATGAAGACAAAGATATGAGGAGGTGTCAGATTGACCCACAATTATGCAACAACTTGACAGAGGCAGACAGAGTGATACGATCTGTCCATATTACTGATCCAGGCATTGTGATGTGTGTAGACTCAGCCATGCTTTTTCATAAGAGAGTTCGGTTCTCTAAGGCAGTGTTTCCCAACCTTTTTTTTAGTTGCGGCACCCTTTGGAAAT
>NW_015603171.1:0-481 GCF_001515605.1 Sinocyclocheilus anshuiensis | reverse complement strand
CTCGGTATCGCTGTCCTCATCTTCTGAGTAATGTCCAGGGTCTCGGCCGCCTCTCATCAGTCCCCGAGCGGCCAGCAGCCCTGCTGCGTTACCATAACCTGTGTACTTGATAAACCTGGAAACTGATAGACAGAAAATAATAAATTATTTTATTACAAAAGATTGTCTCTTCAACTTTTGGCTAAATCTATATATACACTACTGATCAAAAGTGAGATTTAAAAAAAAAAAAGAAATTAATTTTATTCAGCAAGGACGCATTAAATTAATCAAAAATGACAGTACAGACATTTATAATGTTACAAAATACTGGTTTCAAATAAATGCTGTTCTTTCAAACTTGCTATTCATCAAATAATCCTGAAACAAAATGTATCACAGTTTCCACAAAAAATATGAACAACTGTTTTCAACATCAATAAATAATGAGAAATGCTTTTTGAACACCAAATCAGCATATTAGAATGATTTCTGAAGGATC
>NW_015603170.1:0-482 GCF_001515605.1 Sinocyclocheilus anshuiensis | reverse complement strand
AGTCAGATTAGAATTTAACTTAAATTAAATAACTTTGCGCACTGAAAAGACCGAACATGCAGGAAGCCTTCAGCCGTCCCACTGGCTGCCGTCGTTGGACCAGCGGGCGGACCTTACAGTACTTTACATGAGTATTCGTTTTTCGGGAAACTTATGACTTTAACTTCACTCCATTTGAAATAAAAAATGGTACTTTTCACTCCACTACATTTCAATCAAGATCGTCAAAGCAGAAAGTCGTTACAATGTAGCAGCTTTGTACGGAGCCCCGCACATGACATGCAAGAAAAAATACAAAATAAATCATGCGCATGATTTACTAATTCGTTCCCTCGATGTACTAAAACGTGTACACGATTACTATTTCATTCCCTCGATTTTCTAAATCGTGCGCACAATTTATAAATCAAAGGAAACGAAATAGTAAATCGTGCACACGATTTAGCCTAGGGGCCTACTATTTTTTTCCTGCATGCCATGTG
>NW_015603169.1:0-482 GCF_001515605.1 Sinocyclocheilus anshuiensis | reverse complement strand
TCCGGACCCGGAGGGAATTCAATCCGGACCCGCCTCAATTTCATATCTCAAGAGCACTAATTTTATTTCCTTCTTGTAAATCATTTGATTAGTTTTTTTAATGTCTTTTTGGAGATGATCCGAAATGAAAGCGAAGGCGAGATATTCAAACTTTTCATTCGTGACATTTGTTGTCATGACATCCAGTGAGCGAATGACGTTTGACGTAATCGGGTGACATTTCACCGCTAATATGAGTGTAGTTTTTATTTATTTACTTTTTAGCAGTTATATGGCCATTTGACTTATAGCAGTGTCCAAGTGTTTCCCGTAAATTGAGTTATATGTGGCGGCCCTTCACTATATCAAAACTGACCGGCACGAATAGCTAGATTTTCCAAAAGGCTTCGTTGAAACACACTTCGTTTTGACACGTTTCAAAATCAAAATGCGGCGCAGGTGTTTTTATATGAATGTATCTTTGAAAAGAACCGACCGTTTTC
>NW_015603168.1:0-482 GCF_001515605.1 Sinocyclocheilus anshuiensis | reverse complement strand
TAGGTTCAGGGGTAGGAATAAACTTCAGGTTTGTCACTAATAAGACAAAATAGAAACAGTGCAGGCATTTTAAATATTTATACTTGATTTATTTATTTGAATTTTTTTAATGTTTAATAGTGTTTGGAATAATTGCATGCATTTATTGAATACTGTATGAATTCTGACAGTTCTTTAAAAAATAGTAAGTGAAACACTTAATAAACATTTCAAACAATAGTATGCAACATTCAAAAACTTATTCCATGTTAATATATAGATATATTAAACATTGTCACATCACCTCATCACTTGTGAGTGGTTTTCATTTGCCATCTCGGAATTATGATTATTTTTCTTTTTTTTTTTAATAGATTTTTTTATTGAAGTATTGATTGTTGAGTTTTTAATAGTGCTGGGCAACGATTAATCGTGATCAATCGCATCCAAAATAAAAGTTGTTGTTTATATATGTGTGTGTACTGTGTATATTTATTATGTAT
>NW_015603167.1:0-482 GCF_001515605.1 Sinocyclocheilus anshuiensis | reverse complement strand
CGTTAAATATCGCATGCGATTTATCGTGCAGCCCTAGTTCACTTTGAAGTGATGGTTATGCATTACCAGAAAGTCTGGTTGTTTAAGATCCAGTGTCACATTGAAAATCATAGGTTGAATGTGCATTCATCTTTTAGTGCTGAACATCTCTTCACATTTTGAGCCTGGTGGTCCTTTGTCCATCCCAGTATATTGTTATATCCCATGTCTGTATCCTGAGAATTTAGGCCTTGGATTCAGGGTCAGGATAAATGATATGCACCAGCAAAAAGGCGTCAGAAAGGGAGAACAATCTAACACTCTCTGAAGCGCAAGACACATCAGTCCAGAGCAGAGAAGCAAAAAAGGAGCTAACAATTTAAGGATCAAGGCGTAACATTCTGGGCAATGTAAAATACACCAAAACACTACAAGGGACGGTCAAACCAAACAAAATAATTTTGTGAATTACTCCTTTAATATACTTCTAAATCTATTTCATA
>NW_015603166.1:0-482 GCF_001515605.1 Sinocyclocheilus anshuiensis | reverse complement strand
CTCCTTCCCATGATCCACCCTGACCTGGTCCCACATACCATATTCAATCAGTGCACTTCTGAAAGACACAAAAAGTACAGGTTAGATAAAAGCACTGAATGTAAAAACTGCTGTTTAGACAGTCAAGATATTGTCAGCTCTATAATTTTTTCTTGCATAACATGAATGTATGAATATAGCAGTGTTCTGAAATGAGTCATCACTATTCAGCTACACTTAAAGTTGACATTTTCCATGTTAAATAAACATTACATAAACCATCTAGAAAACCATCAATACATTTACTGTTTTTACATATAAATTAATGTAATTACTGTTCCATTTATTAAAACAATGCAAGTCTCAAAGATTTAACTTATTACAAAATAACTATAACAATGTAGTAACAAATTTAAAATAGGCTTATTTTATTTTTGAACAGAAGGTCGAAAACAAGAGGTTTCTCACATACCTGATGAATAGGTAATGCTTGTTGAATAAAT
>NW_015603165.1:0-481 GCF_001515605.1 Sinocyclocheilus anshuiensis | reverse complement strand
TTGCAATAGTAAGATTTTATTGATTTGTTTAATTGTTATAATTAAAATTAAAGTAAAATCAATATTTTGTTATTATTATTATTATTATTATTATTATATACTGACCTATTTACAGAACAATATGATTATTGCATCCATTTTTGGTGATTTGTTTAATGGATATAATGAAAACAAAGTAAAATGAATATTTAGTTAATAATAAGGCGTCTGGTTTGTTTTCAACAGATTTCTAAACGCTTCTCATCACAAATGTGGGAAGATGGTTGAAGCGTGTTGTGTGTATGTTATGTGTGTTATAAGCCACTCAAACTCTTCAGTGCAGGAGCTCAAATCCTGTTCTGTGGATCACAAGTGAAGAAACTCATTCACTCTCATGTTTGCTGCAGTGAAAACACATTCACACACTGCCGCTTACAGATAATAACACAATCAGCTCTGTTTCAGCTGATGTTTCAGATCATGTGATCTCTGTTACTGCAGT
>NW_015603164.1:0-482 GCF_001515605.1 Sinocyclocheilus anshuiensis | reverse complement strand
CATGCGCCTGTCCTGGCATTTGCCAATCCACAACATCCATACATCCTGCATGTGGATGCCAGCTTGAAGGGTCTTGGTGCTGTTCTTTACCAAGAACATCCTGAAGGCCTGAGACCAGTTGCCTTTGCAAGCAGAAAAGTCAGCTCTGCTGAGAGAAATTACCCCATACATCAGCTGGAATTTTTGTCACTCAAGTGGGCAGTAGTCGACAAATTCCACGACTATTTGTATGGGGCAAGATTCACTGTACGTACTGACAACAACCCGCTTACGTACGTGCTGACCACAGCTAAGCTCAATGCGGTGGGGCATCGGTGGCTAGCTGCCTTATCGACGTACGAGTTTGATGTGCAGTATCGCCCAGGCCGCCAGAACATTGATGCCGACAGGTTGTCAAGGAACATGCCAGAGGAGGATGACAAGGGCTGGGTGACTATACCTCAGTCTGGTGTGAAAACCATCTGCCAGAGAATCTGCATCTC
>NW_015603163.1:0-482 GCF_001515605.1 Sinocyclocheilus anshuiensis | reverse complement strand
CTCAGATTTCAAATTCTGTCCATTTTATTACAATATTCAAATATTCAATGTCGTTTTGGCGCTGTTTAATGTAGAGTGACATATAGCTGTGAACTGATCGTCTTCTCCGCTTTAAAAGCAGTTACAGCATGAAATAAACATGAATGAACATAGCTACGTTAAAAGAAAGAGTACAACTTACCGAAATCCGTCTCCTGTATCATATAATTTCTCAATCAGTGTTTCAAACGCGCAAAGACGACAATATATTGTAAACAATGTGTCATGTAATGTCACATTAGTTTTCTTTTCTTTTCTTTTTTTTTTTTAAAGGTTAAATTTTTTATTTATGTTGAATCTGTCAAGTTTTTGTGACAAGTTTATATATAAAAAAAAAAATAATTGGAGTAGAAATACAGAGTTCTGGCATGAAACTCTAGATGGCACAGCCCGACAGATCTAACTCAATCTGACCTAATGACATCATTATCACATGACACAGC
>NW_015603162.1:0-482 GCF_001515605.1 Sinocyclocheilus anshuiensis | reverse complement strand
CAGGTGGTTATTAAATATGTGCCCTATGTGGGCGACAGCAAGCGTGCGATGGATGAGTACACGTCTGAGATCATGATGGGAGGAACAAACACCATGGCTCTGCACAACACCTGTGAGGTGAGATCATCGCAGATCAGTAAACACATGCAGGAAATTCTGTTTTTGTTTTCTACATTCTCATTTAATGGTTAAATTAAATGTTAAATGTTAATCAAAAAGCATGTGTAGTTAATTGAAATCATGAAGCTCATACAATTTAACAATAATTTATTAAAAGTTTAACAAAAATTAATTTTTTTTAGGGCCCTGCGTAATCCATTTTATTGTACTTTTTCCTAAACTCATTTTTCTTTCCTGTTTTAATTTTTATGGATTATGTTTATTTTTGTTTTTTTTTCTGTTTTAATTTTTATGGATTAGGTTTTTTTTTTTTTTTTAATTTAAATTTTTCTAGATTCTGTTTTAATGGTTAAATTATATGT
>NW_015603161.1:0-482 GCF_001515605.1 Sinocyclocheilus anshuiensis | reverse complement strand
TTTTTTTATAATGCATTATTCATTCATTATAATGCCTTAAGAATAGCGTTATAATGTAGCCTATTATAAATACGGGTGTCATAGAAAGTGTTACCAACATATCTCGTAATACGAAAGATGAATACAGAATATGCAAATACAAACTAGTCTGTGTTTTGATGACGAAAGTGCCCCCATATCCTCTCATATATTGGACACACCAAACAATCTAAATATTTTCTTATGGTATTAGTTTAAAAAATGACAAATATCTGCAATTTGATGTGATGATATGTTTGTGGTATTAGGGTTTTTGGTGGATATGAATTCATTAATCCGCGTGGTGTCACTATAGCCCGTTGAATTTCGAGCTGTCTCCAGTGTCTGGAAGCCGCTCCCGGTTTTAGTTGGGAGGAGATTTCACACGGCTTTGTTTCAGAGAGACTGGACGTTTAAGAGAGTGTACGAAGGCCTCCTGTTTTCTCTTCGCTAAAATGGAATAT
>NW_015603160.1:0-482 GCF_001515605.1 Sinocyclocheilus anshuiensis | reverse complement strand
CATTGGTGATTTCAAATATGAAATTTAATCGTAAGCTTTGCGAACAGTTTTGGAGAATTTGATGATTCCACATTCAAAGTGATAGAAGTTGCACTTGCATGCCCGGGAGGCGTATCAAAGATGTCCGCCGAGTGACATGACTTGCCTTAAAGGGTCTTTGGTATTCCCTTCCAAACCGCCTAACCTGAGTGTATGTGTTTGCATGCACCTGTTGGCACTACGCACAAGCCAAATTTATTTGCGCAGTTATAGTAACTACAGTATCCTCGGGCACATTGGCCTGCTCAACCGTGGCTTTGTCTCTGTGTGGGGTTAAATGTGTGTGTTCCCTCTCACAGGCGATTGCACTATTTGCACCCTGGAATTTAGAATATATTTGTGGATCACGCACATTTGTTGCCCTCAACTACTCAGACTCAAGATCACAATTCACACAAACACACTCCCTCCTCCTCAACATTCAGCACCCAGAGTGTGTGTGT
>NW_015603159.1:0-482 GCF_001515605.1 Sinocyclocheilus anshuiensis | reverse complement strand
CCAACAGTCACTGAACTGAGGAAACAGTTCGACTCGGACTGAAGATTGATGAACCGCTGATGTGAGCATGTGTGAACCAAGAGCTTGAATGAAGGGGAGAAATTAATGTTTTTATGGTTTCTCATGGTTTATGTAAAGTCAAGTCAACTCACCTTTATTTACAGTGGGTATAGAAAAGAATCCCTGTAAAATAATCACACTTTGCTGCTTTGCAGCCTGAAATGAAGATGGACACAGTTTTTGTTTTACTCAGTGCAACTTATAACATCCAAGTGAAAGATAAAACTCCAACATGTCAGGAAAAAAATAAAAAACAGAATCACTGAGTTGGAAAAAGGATCAGCCCCTCCTAAAAATGGCTTGTAAACTCAATTAGGTGTAGCTCATCACCTTCTCAATGGCACACAAAGCAGTTTGACTTTCACCTGTGATCAGCTCATTCTGATCAGCTCAGCATGAAAAGAGCTTTCCTGGAGCATTTC
>NW_015603158.1:0-482 GCF_001515605.1 Sinocyclocheilus anshuiensis | reverse complement strand
ACGCTGCTATTTTTGACCGTAAATGAGATCTGGGACAGACAAAAGCAGTGAGCAAGCAAAACGTGATTGAATATTTTCTTTTATCTGTTTACTTAGCTTTCACAGACTAAACAGGAACTTGCTTCTGCTGTGTATAGTTTTACATACAAGATTTAATTTAAAAACATCACGCCTACAACACATTTCAGGGCATTTCATCATGGTCACGTTGACCACTGTTTGATGGAAAATTACTAGTATTTTGTTAGTGAATACCCATGTGCGTTCAGATGAATTCAACTCAAATGGTCACTCACAGCTGTATGGGTTCACTAAGATGTACGGTCACGCTCCTGTGGAGGCAAACACAAAGTGAGGATGGCGTGCTCTATTGTTTAACAGCGGAGATCAGGCTGTTTTTAGGAGCTCTGGAAAGAGGAGACCAAGGAGGTTAGAGGAAGAGCGGCACAATGAAACTCAGAGAGCTCTGTAAATCACTGCTT
>NW_015603157.1:0-482 GCF_001515605.1 Sinocyclocheilus anshuiensis | reverse complement strand
ATATATTGCATCCAATGCTCCCTACTTTAATCCACCCCACAATATCAATTCAATATTCTACTAGGATCATGAAAAACTCCTGCGGATTGGTAAACTCAGAGAAGTCTGAGGCCCAACATTAAGTGCACTGTGTCAGTAAAAAAAATTAAAAAAAGAAATAAGTAAACTCCAATAACAATGATGAGCTCAAAAGAGAAGGCATAAAATTTCTGGAAGTAATTTTAAAACATAGACTGAGTGGTAGGGTCATGTAGTCATTACAGTGAAAGGCCATGACTCAAACTAATCTCAAACTGAACTCATGGCACATGACAATCCTAAACTCACATTTACAGCTGAAACTGTGACAGAACGTAAAGAAAAAAATATTATTCTGAAATGGATAACATTCTGCCTGGTTGACATTGTCATTTAATTTATTCTCTTTACAGCAGCACAGTTGTGGGAGAAAGTAAGTGAACTCTTTGAATTCACCTGGAGTC
>NW_015603156.1:0-482 GCF_001515605.1 Sinocyclocheilus anshuiensis | reverse complement strand
GATTAGTTTCCTGCAGGAATAATTCATCGGGCAGGAAGAGGGAGCTTTAGGGACAGCGCTTGATTTCGAAGTCTTTATTCAAGGCTTGAATCAAACCTGTGAGGATGTGCAACACTGGAAACAATGCCAAGTCTTTCGTCTTTAACCTTAATATTTTTGGGAAAATAATTCAGGGCTTTTAACTGAAAAGAACTGCACCAGCAGCACAGTTTACAGCGGTTATAATAATAATGGGAGCCAGTAAACAAAACAAAAATGGCCCAATGTCAATCGCACCTCCAAAATGCAGAGCGAGAGAAAGATCAGAATAAAATATTAGATGTTGAGAGAGTGTTGATGCATATCTAGCCATTGCTTGCCAACATATTTATTCATGGAGATTAAATCCTGCTCTCTTTTGCGGCCATTGAAGTGTAGTCTGTCCTCAGCCGTGTCTCCAGTGCCGTCCAGTTGAATAGCTCTTAAACCAGAATTATTAAATT
>NW_015603155.1:0-482 GCF_001515605.1 Sinocyclocheilus anshuiensis | reverse complement strand
CTAATGGGTAAGTCCGCCCCTGATAATATTAATAACCAAACAGTTTCAGTTCCCACTGATTTCCTTCGCTTTGTTGCCTATATGATGGAAGCCAATGTAAACCAAAACTGTTTGGAGACAAATTTTTATTTTTTACATTGCACAGAAGAAAGAAAGTCAAACAGGTTTAGAACAACATGAGGGTGAGTAAATGATGATGCTTTTTTGGGGAGACTGTTACTTTAACAAAAAATTAATGCGAGAACTGAGTCAGTATGATGCAGTGCAGTTTGCAAATGTGTAGTTCACCTAAAAATAAAAATATTCTGGCATCATATATTTACCTTTATGTCATTCCAAACCTGAATGACTGTCTTTCTTTGAGCAGAACAAAGAGCAGATATTTTTTGGGGAGGAAAGGGGGTATTTTTATCCAGACAATAAATGAATGGGGTCCAAAACAACATCAAACCCAGCTGACTTACTGCATGGACAAATTTGTC
>NW_015603154.1:0-482 GCF_001515605.1 Sinocyclocheilus anshuiensis | reverse complement strand
GCGTGTGTGCGCGCGCGTGTGTGTGCGCGTGTACGAGTGTGTGTGAGTTTGAGAATGAGTGTGTATGAGTGAGTGTGTATATGAGTGTGTGTGAGTTTGAGAGTGAGAATGAGTGTGTATGAGTTTGAGAGTGAGAGTGAGTGTGTGTGAGTTTGAGAGTGAGCATGTGTGAGTTTGAGTGTGTGTATATGAGCGAGTGTGTGTTTGAGAGAGTGAGTGTGTGAGTTTGAGTAAGAGAGTGAGTTTGAGTGAGTTTGAGTGAGTGAGTGTGTCTGAGAGAGTGTGTATGAGAGTGTGTGTGTGTACCTGGCATTTATCACATTATGGGGACCAAATATCCCCACATGTATAGTAATAACAGTCAATTTTGACCATGTGGGGACATCTTTTTAGGTCCCCACGAGGAAACAAGCTTATAAATCATGAAGTTCTTTGAAAATGTAAAAATGCAGAAAGTTTCCTGTGAGGGGTAGGTTTAGGTG
>NW_015603153.1:0-482 GCF_001515605.1 Sinocyclocheilus anshuiensis | reverse complement strand
ACATAAACACAGACTTTTATTGGCCAACATGGCACGGCAAATAGACCAGTAAAGCAAAACACACTACAACCCCACTAAAATAACAGTGTGTAGTGCACACATAAATGTGGCCTGGTGTGATGTGTAACCCATCACATACATTGTCAGATATGGCATTTTGCACAAAAAAACACATGACTTATGTCACCAAGGTTTCATTGTAAGATCCTTCCACCAGGCCTAAGATAGCTGTGCTAATGATGATGACGTTGATAATGTGCAAAGAGATTCTGGCATCTGACACCATAATAATTCAATTTACAGTCATGACAAACTGGCCCTGATGACAGGAGAGCCATGTTGTTCGGTCTGATGAACTATAATCAGTCACTATTTTCTAATAGACTACCACACTACCTGTCAAAACGAACCACAACAAATGGAAATGTTCATGTAAATGTGTGTGTGTGTGTGTTCTTGTTTATGCTACATTGTGGGGACCA
>NW_015603152.1:0-482 GCF_001515605.1 Sinocyclocheilus anshuiensis | reverse complement strand
GCGAACGGTTAACCTTGTAAACCTGATATACGAGTGTGTGTGTGGAGTGTGTTCAAGAACACTTAGTGCAGAGGATAAGGGCTTAATCCACACACATGCGGGTGCTGCGGCGTCGCCATGGAAACCGCGGGAGGAAAAAATTGCGACGTACTGAGCTCTGTCTGGGGCTGGATATTTTTAGGCGATGGAGAGAAAAGAGGAAGAAACCTGAGAGAGAAAGTGAGAACTGATGGAGGACTAGAGAGGAAGTCTTTGCTGATGAAGACTAGTCTCGTACATACACACTTAATAACACTAATAACTTAATTTGGTTGGCGAAGGATGCCACCTTGTTGTTTTCCCCAACTGGTTGGATGTTGTGATGCCAAGCTTTGTGTCAGAGTCAAATGATGTTGATGTGACTGAGAATATACACTACTGTTCAAAAGTTTGGGGTTAGTATATTTTTATTCTTTCTTTTTTTGAAAGAAATTAAAACTTTT
>NW_015603151.1:0-482 GCF_001515605.1 Sinocyclocheilus anshuiensis | reverse complement strand
GACACTTCACATGCTTCCTGAACATAGCTGAGCTTTTTTGGCCGCGTTGCAAATACCACAACAACTCAGCACTCATTAAACCTTGTGCTGAGTGTTCTCTGCCTTACTGCTGCCAGTGTGTGTGGTTTGGTTCATTTTTCGCACTAGTTCTGTTTGCTGTCTCCCTTCTCCCTTGCATTTAATATATATTAATGTATGTATATTGCCTGCATATTTTGGTAAAGGATTTCCGATTAAGCTGCCAGATTTGCATTTACTGAGTGTTTAATGCACTGGGGAAAAAAATGGTGTAGAAACAATTTCCCTCTGAAATTGCAAGTAAATTTCACTAATAATTACAGCAAGTAACATATTGAATTAAATGTGAAATTCTGAAGTGTGGAATGACTGAAATAATACTTTCTTTTAAAAAGTACTCCCATAATTTATATAAAAAATTAATATATAATATATTTTTCTTAGTATTATCTCAAAATATATTT
>NW_015603150.1:0-481 GCF_001515605.1 Sinocyclocheilus anshuiensis | reverse complement strand
TATATATACGTATATATATATATATATATACACGCAACACACATGCGCGCGCACACACACACACACACACACACACATTCATTTACTAGTTTGAATTCCGACACACATATGGGCATATTAGCTGCAAGGTCGTATCTCTCTTTTTTATTCCAAAAATAAAAGAATATTTTTAAAGGATTTTTTCAATAGAAAGAAACTAGTTAAATATACCTCAAATCAGTACACCGCGAATCAATTTAGTGAATTAGCTTCAAGGTCGTATCTTTCTACGATTCAAAAAGTAAACGAATACATGTAATACAGTAGCAACAGAAGGTGATTAAATTACTGGAAGATTTCTGGATGGAATGATTTTTTTCAAGAAGCAAATTTCAGAGCACTTACCTCTTTCAGGCATCCCATAAAGTTGTTGCTAACGGGGGATCCGGGCAGATCGGCAGTGCTGGGACTACCCCCGACATAGAAAAAGTCATCCGAGCCT
>NW_015603149.1:0-482 GCF_001515605.1 Sinocyclocheilus anshuiensis | reverse complement strand
AGAATGTTCTGACTTTAGCTTTGTGAAATTATGCTACATAAAACATCTACACAAAACAGAAACAACAGAGGGGCTGAATGAGATGCAAATTCACCCTTTGACAGCAGGTGGTGCTTATGGAACAGCAGCAATATATAGTTTACTTGGTTACTGCTGTAAACACAGCAGCTCTGCTCTTATAAACACTACTTTAATGTGCATTATAGGGAGGCAAGATGAAAAGAAAACGCCATGTAAACTTTTCTAAAGACAGTTCACCTCAGAAACACATTCATAAAAAGTTCAATATTAAGGATCTTCTTCCAATATTTTGTGCATCGTGAACAGTGATCCTGCTCTGCCTGCTACAGTATTTTCTTCTCTTTGCATCTGTCTTCAGCATCGCTGGCCTGTGACGAGTGGGGCGGGGCCGAGAGCCGTGGGAATGGAGCGTGGCTGGCGACAGGGACAGCCCGAAGGGCAGGACCTTGTACTGATATGCT
>NW_015603148.1:0-482 GCF_001515605.1 Sinocyclocheilus anshuiensis | reverse complement strand
CAGGCATAGAAGGTCTCTTTTACTTCCTCTTCAGAGTCTAAAGTAAGGGCATAGGCACTGACAACTGTTGCTATCTGGTTGTTGGCAAGCACCAGACGGATGGTCATGATACGCTCACTAATCCTCACAGGAAGTTCATAGAGGTGGCTGATAAGGTGGTCCCTAATGGCAATTCCAACACCATGGATCCTGGGCTCATCAGCATCTTTTCTTTTCCAGAAGATAGTGTAGCCACCCTTCTCCTCTTTCAGTTGTCCTTCATCTGCTAGCCGGGTTTCAGAGAGGGCGGCTAGGTCAATCCGGTATCTTCTCAGTTCTCTAGCAATAATTGTGGTTCTCCTCTCCAGTCTATCACTGGTTGCACTATCCATCAGAGTGCGTACATTCCAGGCTCCAAAGTTCATAGTTTTGTGTTTCTGACCGCAAATGGTGATCCCTCTGGACGCGGTAATCCAGTCAGGAGGTTTGAGGCAGGCTATTTT
>NW_015603147.1:0-482 GCF_001515605.1 Sinocyclocheilus anshuiensis | reverse complement strand
GCGTGTGTTTTTAGTAACGTCATGGTGACTGACTGGATGCAGTACATGTACACTTGGATTTTGTTTGTTAACCTATTAGCCCATCTCTTTAAACGTTTGAAAACCGAAAAACTGACCCAAACCAGCCCGAATTTTGTCCATCCTCCCAAACCAATTTTTACCCACACAATCAAATTCAAAACTGCCCAATTGGGCGGGAATCTGCCCAGGCAACACTGGTCACATGGCTTGCGCAGCACTCAAATAAATCATGTAACATTAACTAGGGATGTTTGAGTAACTAGGACTTTTAGCACAGATAGAAAGATTTAATAGATCTGTAAGGTAAACAAACAATCGGACTTTAAGTAGTCAACAAAAATAATTAACACATTTGTTAGAACAGATGTATCACCATGACTTTTTTTTTTCTTTTTTACTTCATGCCTCCTCAAAAATCTCAAAATCCCTTTTAACTTTTAGCAGAGAAAATAAAATATGCT
>NW_015603146.1:0-481 GCF_001515605.1 Sinocyclocheilus anshuiensis | reverse complement strand
CACTGCTGTGAACTGACCCGCACACAGAATATGAAGAATATCAAACACTTCAGGAGTCAGCAGATATCAGCACAATAACACACTCAGCAAAACATCATCCAGTTATCAATTGATAATCATTTCATAAATTAAGTTTGCTGAATGTGAATTAAACAGTTTCGTGCAAAACGCATCCAGTGCTCATTAGTGATGCACTGACGTATCTGTCAATCAACCAATTAAAGTCATTCTGGCCAGTCGTCTAAAAGCAACAAAAGATCAGGACTGATTATTTCCTGATAATTCAAAGGAGAAAATTGTGATTTGCAGCATAAAGAAGCATAATCATATTTAAAGTATGGTAATTCGGGTGACCATTCATAAATAATCTGAATATGTTACGAATGAAAAGGTATTTACAATTAAAAAATTACTATGTTTCATAAGCATCAATTTCTTGAAGGGGTCATATGATGTTGCTAAAAAGAACATTATTTTGTGT
>NW_015603145.1:0-481 GCF_001515605.1 Sinocyclocheilus anshuiensis | reverse complement strand
GGTGATGAATATTAAGGGTCTATTGTAATGAAAATCCTGCTGGCCTTTGGAGAGAGAGGCTTTAAAGTTGTAGCCGTAGGGACTTCCATCTGCCATACCGTCAGCCCTCAAAGACACACACACACATCGTCAACTCGCTCCCCTTCAAACACACACAAATACTCAAAAATCAGCCTAGCTCTCACACTCTGCCTTTTGAACACATCTAAACTCCTGTACACTCAAGCACAGTCCTTATTACTGTCAACTCACACATTTAGAAACAGTGGGAAGGGTGGTGTTGTGGTGGAAGGACCCTGTTTTTGTTTTCTATTTGTTTGTGTATTGGTGACAGTTTGATGATGTGCATAAACAATACGACAACATCAAACTACTTGTACATATTGGGGAGAATCTCATGAAACATTAAATGCATGAGATCATATTTAAGAAATAAAGAAAAAGAGAAAGAAAGAAAGAAAGAAAGAAAGAAAGAAAGAAA
>NW_015603144.1:0-481 GCF_001515605.1 Sinocyclocheilus anshuiensis | reverse complement strand
GCCTTAAACAAATCCCAATTAAACACACCTCAATGTCTTCGGGATCACTAGAAACTTCAGGCAAGTGTGTTGGAACTTTATATCTCATATCCTGCTGCAAAACATGACAGTTTAATTTTAGACCGAATATCGATTTTGAGCAATACTGGGATGCACCAGTGAATGGTGGGATATTTTGCTATTAAAATGATCGTTCTAGAAGAACAGCATGAGAATTTTATTTTGTCTGGTCTCTCGGTATCAACTGATTGAGCTTTTAAGTTTTGCGAAGTACATTTCAGTGTGGACTTTTGTAAAACACTTAAGTGGGGATGGAGAGTGATTTGAAATGAAAACGCCCTTTTCGAATATGTCCAAATTAATATGGACATATAGTAGGCTAGCTCAAGAGAATGCTGGAGTTTCTCAGAAAAAAGATACATATAATCTAAATATCTAATCAGTTTTATGCACAATGTAGATTATGTTGATTTGTTTTTTT
>NW_015603143.1:0-481 GCF_001515605.1 Sinocyclocheilus anshuiensis | reverse complement strand
GTAAAGAGAGTGTGGTGTTCCGGCGGACAGAGTGATTGATCACATCATATTAGGGTCGTTTCTGCGCGGGGTAATTTTCTTTGCTCGCCTCGGGCGATCCTCACGTGCGCGTGAAGTCTCCAGACTCCGTCTCTTTTCATCTGCAGAGATGACAACAATAACAACGACAACAACGAATTTACCTTTCCGAGACGAGATTTTGACAGAAAAAGCACTTAACGCAATTTCCTCCAGCGCAATTAATCACAAGCGGTTATGAAGATGCGTAAAGAAAGCGGGCGAATCATTGCAGTATAATTAATGCAGCATGCCATATGCCGCTTATTCAAGCCTAATGGCTTATACATGTATCATATGCAGAGGGGTTGTGCTCTGCTTACAGCTGCTATACACCGTTGTTAAATTTAAGACAGTTATTATGCAAACAAAATCATTGTATTATTTAATTTTACTCCATAAAACACCACTCTGACGGCGATGA
>NW_015603142.1:0-481 GCF_001515605.1 Sinocyclocheilus anshuiensis | reverse complement strand
GGGAACTCTGTGCGCTTTCTTTGGGGTGTGCATGACCACTTTTGGCTTGTGTCCTCTCTTTTTAGCCAGTGCCATGGCCATTGAGAGGGCTTTGGCCATCACTGCTCCTCACTGGTACTCACACTACATGAAAACCAACGTGACCAAGCAGGTTCTGGTCTTCATCTGGTGCCTCGTTTTGCTATTTGCCTTATTGCCCATCGCTGGGGTTGGAAAGTACACTTTGCAGTGGCCAGGGACTTGGTGCTTCATAAGTACAGGTGACAAGAACGTAACGGGAAATACGTTTTTTGCCACGACCTTTGCAGCATTAGGGATATTTTCTTTGCTGGTCACGTTGTCGTGTAACGTTGTGACCATCCGTGCTTTGGTTATACGTTGCAAAACGAAGACAACCTCGACCCAGTCTTCCAAGCAATGGGAGAGGTTAACAACAGAGACTGTTATTCAGTTGATGGGCATTATGTGTGTGCTGTTGACA
>NW_015603141.1:0-481 GCF_001515605.1 Sinocyclocheilus anshuiensis | reverse complement strand
GCAAGAGATTGGCAAATTCTCAGAGAAAGATGCCAAGGTTCAATGCCACTGACAAGAGGAATTAGATTTTTTGCAAGAGCACTTTCATAAACTTGCATGTGACACTAGAAACAACATACTGTGAAAACTGCCTACACACCCTTCTACCTCAGATAATGAACTAAATATACATAATTTATATGATATAATAAGATTTTTTCCCTCTGTCCTATCACTGAAGGTCTATCCTGATTTTTTATCTTATTTGGAAAGACTGGCCTGTGCCATCCACCCTCTTTTAGACGCTCCACCCATTGACATACCAGGACTGACTCAGGGCTCTTTGAGAAAGAAAATATCTGCCCTGAGGAGCTTGAAACCTTTGGTGAAGTCTGGTAATGATACTTCATGGTTATATAACACATGATAAACCAGATTTTCCTCAATTGTTCTGCTGGTGCTGCTGACATAAGACAGAGAGTCTTATAAGAATAGGACTTAA
>NW_015603140.1:0-481 GCF_001515605.1 Sinocyclocheilus anshuiensis | reverse complement strand
TGATACCGTGATATTTTTGCTTAAGGTTATCATACCGTCAAAATCCCATACCGGCCCATGCCTAGTGTGTGTGATGAGATCGGTGCTCTGGTTAGTTCAGTTATCCAATCACATGATCTGTGGAGACAAAGTCACATTACTTTTTTGATGAGCTTTGAGGAATTTATTCGGCAAATGTGTTTACGTCATAGTTTATGCAATGGAAATGTTGCATAAACTATGATAATCTTTTTAGCAGATAAAAAAAAATATATATTTGACTTGAGCACATAGGTTTTTTATGTGCATTTTTAGAATGCATATTGGCGTTTCCATCCAGTGTTTTTTTTTTATTTTTTTTATTCGATATCCCAAAATATAAAAAAGGTGGATGGAAAGATTGTTAGTTCAACTCAATTAAATGATATTAACAAATACAACTTTTGATTTTAATGAAGTATAAGTAAATGCTGAAATTAACATTAACTAAGATTAATAAAAG
>NW_015603139.1:0-481 GCF_001515605.1 Sinocyclocheilus anshuiensis | reverse complement strand
TCCACGACATTCTAATTTATTGAGATGCACCTGTATATACAGTGGAATAACTGTAAATGATTTAACATTGGATGTTAAAATTGTCAATTCTGTGAATTGTCATATTTCCAGATGTCTCTGCGTGATACAATTTGTAAGTATATTTTATAAAAATAAATATATTTTGTTTCTTCTCATATTTGTTATTAGTAATGCAGATTTGAGTGCTTTTTGTTAAAACCTGCAGCTGCTGCTTTTTTACTGTAAATTTTACAGTATACATTAAAAAATTGGCTGTGATGTAAAACATTTTTAGTTTTCAGTGTAGATAGACAAATTACTTGTCGTGGAAACTTAGAAGCTTATAGTGTTTATGAAACACATCATGAAATTCCAAGAAAAAAGTATTAACTTTAGAAACTCCATCTTCACAAGTTACAGAACACCAGTGCTTTCTCTTTCCTTGAGGCTGTTTTACAGAAGAGTTGTACTTTGATGTGAC
>NW_015603138.1:0-481 GCF_001515605.1 Sinocyclocheilus anshuiensis | reverse complement strand
GGAACAAGGTTCTGATTTTTCAACATCCTATGTTTCCATGTGTTACATGATGTGATCAGTAAGAAATAGTTAATTCGGAAATATACTTCAATTTATCATATAATTTTAACAAGATTTATTTTATATTACGTAATCCACACAAGCAAAAGATACAGCTTTTTGTCTGGCCTGTATAAAACAATGACAGTGGCTGTTTTTCACCCAGTCAGCCTCATGGGGTTTGATGTTAAAGTTTAAAACTCTGCTCCTCTCCTCATGCTGAACTGCTCTGTTGGGGCATCCTCTGGAAGACTGTGAGTTTCAGCTTTATCATGTTCTATTAATAAATCATTAATGTTGTGTAGGTTTGATGTAAGCGACACATTGAATGTCTGAATGTGTGTGTGTGTGTGTGTGTGCGTGTGCGTGTGGTGTGTATATGTGATGAGTGTTGTTTTACGCTTGCATTTTATTTTTAGTATACTCCAAAGCTGCATGTATA
>NW_015603137.1:0-481 GCF_001515605.1 Sinocyclocheilus anshuiensis | reverse complement strand
TGAGAAATTCCAGACCCTTTTCCAAGAGGTGGAGGTACAGGAGGCTGTGTGTTCTGCATGTGTGCGATAGGTTAGGGGGTTATGGGGTGGGATGGATTGATTACAAGATTAGGTCAGCTAAGTAGCGCTAATCAGAGCTGTGGCTGGTATGACAGGAAGCAGAGAGCTCTGCCATCCATAATTACAAGTGTGCACATCATCGATGATATCATTCTTTTGCAGACCATAACATGCACTACTCCCAGTGACTATTTCTTATTTAAAAAAGTTATCTAACAATTACCTTTTTATTTTTTACTCTAAGGAAACATGTTTGCATGTGTATATTGTTCAGCGAATTCAGCAAAACACTGGTCTGGTCTGTATTGTCAAATGTTATCTGGATTCACTGGCTGTCTGTTTACTAAGTAAATGCCTTTTTCTAATATTTGTTCTTTCTTCTTTTCCTTCTAGCACTCTCAACAACAACAACATCACCCTC
>NW_015603136.1:0-479 GCF_001515605.1 Sinocyclocheilus anshuiensis | reverse complement strand
CCCCTAGAGGACGCAGTTCGAAGTTCCCATGAAAGGGAACTCTATGTACAGGTCACTGAGGAAAAATGAAGGTTTTATGTGCCTTTCAGTTGCATTTTCCAATTTAATTTAATTCTCTCCACTTTAATATAACCTCCTGTATCTCCTTTCCCAGTTTCGATCAGGTTCTGATCTACTGACCCCGCGCATGTCTCTGGAGTCAGTCAGTAATATGATATCTGACGCCAAGCTGCTGGTGGACAAAGCAGGATAAGGCACTGCTGATCCATGCAGTATTGGCATATCTGACTCTGGAAGGTGTGTGCGTGTGTTCTTCCACATATATATGTAGGTATGTGTGTGTTTTTGTGTGGATGTGTGCTCTCCCATATCTAACGTAACCAATACAGTGTCTAAGACTCAGGAAGCAGATATAACACACACACACACACACACACACACACACAGTGGTCACTGAGTCATTGCTGTGTTTCTCAGCT
>NW_015603135.1:0-479 GCF_001515605.1 Sinocyclocheilus anshuiensis | reverse complement strand
GAATCGATATCGTATCGTATCGTGACGAACCATCTGATTTACACCCCTAATGCTTATGGTTTCTAGATAACAAGTAGGTTTCTATTTTATGTCTAATGAAGTTATTGATGGTTATTTTATATATTTATACCCCAGAATATGACTTTATAAGAAACCGAGCCCCCCACAAGCAAGTCAGTGCTTCATACATATATGTAATGTTTTGTCTATGTGTGTTCATGTTTGTCCTCCCCCTGCTAACTCACCTCTTCACCCTGCCACACCCACACGGCAGTACGTCTCACACGCTAGCGTTAGGCCGCACATCTAGCTCTCGCGACCTGCCCGCCAAATCCTCCTCTGCCTCCAGTCTGGAACCTAACAACTCTAAAGCCTGGCAGCAGCCTTCCTCCTACTACCAGTCTTACAGCATTCACCGCAGGTACCTGCCCCAGCAAACACACACACACACACACACACACACACACACTCACTCACTC
>NW_015603134.1:0-481 GCF_001515605.1 Sinocyclocheilus anshuiensis | reverse complement strand
AGTGAGACCACTGAGTTTATTATCGTTGATCTTCAGCTCCACCAGCGAGGGAGGGAGAGCCGGCACTTTAGTGAAGTTGTTTCCATCAAGGTTCAACCTCCTGAGCTTCGTCAAGTTCTGCAACAGGCCGAGAAGATACTCATGACACTGTCAAATATTTCAAAGCTTGCTGCAAGTCACAGAAGCAGAAGTTACACAACACCGATATTCAGAGTTCTGGCATCTGGCATGAGGAACAGACGTTTCTTGATCATGCTACCGAGCACAGGTAAACACTGAGGTACAGTGAACATGTGAAGAAAACACTATTCTGCTCTGTGTCATATATATGTCACCTGCACAACCTGTGCTTGGCGCCCAGTAGATATGACACATGGGTGAGAAAAATGTAGAAAATGACTGTTTCTTTTTAGGGGGTAATATCTATTGACTGAAAATTCCCATGTTCACTGCAGCATCCTGGTGAGAATTGTCTCGGTGA
>NW_015603133.1:0-481 GCF_001515605.1 Sinocyclocheilus anshuiensis | reverse complement strand
TTTATACTACTTAATGCAAATAGTGGCAATTATCTGCACCTCAGGATTGTAGTACATTATAAGTGTTATGGAGCGACTTTATTAAACAGAGATGTGGTCACAACAGGCAAAGATCGACACTGGCAAACAAGGTTGAACAGAGCTAGACAAAAGAGTATTCTTAACACAGGCGTGGTTCAAAACATCTGCGAACGTTATCCAAAGGGCAGAGCAAAGGGATAATCCAAAACAGGCTAGAGTCCAGGTGAGAAGCATACAGTATCCAAACAGGACGGGACGACAGGGGTAATCCAGAGCAAGCAAAATCCAGGGCAGGCAGAGAACACACAGAAACAAGATACACAGGCTAGGATCTAAACACGGGAAATCAGGGAAAGAACAAGACTAGATTAGACTAGGAACTGAGACTGGGAACTAAGACTGGGGAAACAAGATCGGCTCCGTAAAGTAGCTATCACTAGGAGAGCGATAATCGCTAAAC
>NW_015603132.1:0-481 GCF_001515605.1 Sinocyclocheilus anshuiensis | reverse complement strand
CTGGAAAAGACTGTAAAGCCGCAGAGTGATAGCAATGCCTACCGACGCCTGCGCACGTTTTCAGCTGTAGTTCCCACCCCCATAGGAGAGGAGAGTATGGAAAATTGGATCAATCAAGCCAGGCTAATGATAACCGAGTGCGACTGTTCTGAAAAAGAAAAGCGACGCAGAATTGTGGAGAGCCTTAAAGGACCTGCATTAGAAATCATAAGAGCTGTCCGTTTCTCCAACCCCGAGGCGAGTGCTTTGCAGTATTTGGAAGCATTGGAGAGTACATTTGGATCAACGGAGTCTGGTGAGGACTTATACTTCAAGTTCCGTCTTATGCGCCAAAACGCAGGTGAGGCTCTGTCTGAGTTCCTGAGGAGGATCGATAAGGCTCTTAACAAAGTAGTAGAACTAGGTGACCTGTCTCCTTGAATGGTGGATAAAGTATGAGTTGAACAGCTAATTCGAGGTGCAGTGAATTCTGACCTGATGT
>NW_015603131.1:0-481 GCF_001515605.1 Sinocyclocheilus anshuiensis | reverse complement strand
GACACTTTACTTACATTTAATGTGCTTTCTATGGACATATAATCAACTTTTGTATATTTCTTTTGATGCGGACATCTTAACGTCTCTGACCCAACTGATATAATAAAATAAAACAAAAGGTTAATAACATCAATGTGGATGTCAAAGTGATGTGAGCATCTTAAAGTTCTCAAAGAAACTTGAAGTCTAGCAAAATACCATAACACTGCATGTTAGTGGATGCATATTAGAAGTGGAGGCGCATTTTATTTTGGGATTTGAAAAATTTGATCTGATCTCTATAGCACTAATATCATCCCTCCCACATTTTTGGCTTCTAGCAGGTAAAGAGACTGTTTTCATGAGCAGACCGTTTATCCTATTTCTATGGTGCAGACAGATAGCAGCCGAAGTGAGAGGGGGGCGTAAAGTAAAGCACAGGGAGCTGCGCAGAGACAGTTGCTTGATAGGTCACAATTCATTTTCTATGAGAGGGCCGAGT
>NW_015603130.1:0-481 GCF_001515605.1 Sinocyclocheilus anshuiensis | reverse complement strand
GCAGATGTATACACAACTCACATTTGAATTTTGTTTGCACTCCTCAGCATGTAATGCCAACATTTGCAGTGGCATAGTAGTATTACAGGTGACACAGGGCACCTTTGGCATCTTTGCAAATTCAGCTGAATTGTAGGGAAGAGGCTGGGTGTCCATTTCCTCCTGAAGGGGCACCAAAAAAAGGACATTTTTGCCACTGTTTGAGACAGATCGGATTTGCCGACCAGAGTAACCCTCTGTGTCCATGGAGATTAGGATCATTCTTCTCTGGCCACTTCCTCCTGCAACAGAATTTGTATGTAGATAATGAATGGATCCTAATTGGCAGATAATCTTAACTGAAGTGAACTGAGCTCTTCAAACAAGCTCAAAATCCCCATATTTACCAGTTGCTTTATATAGCATCCAACGTCCTTGAAGAGGACGAAGTTTGGCAAACTCTTCCTCCATAAGTGTTACTATCTATAAATGGGTAATACAT
>NW_015603129.1:0-481 GCF_001515605.1 Sinocyclocheilus anshuiensis | reverse complement strand
CTGAATAAAAGTATTAATTTCTTTAAAAAAAAATCTTACTGACCCCAAACTTTTGAACAGTATATCACTTACAAATGTTGCCAATGTTATGACATGTCCACTCCAAAAAACAGATTGTAATACCATTTTGTGCCACTAGTTGCATAGAAATGATTGCATGAAAAGTCTTCTCTGAGCCAAATGAGATTCATCTATTCAGATGTGTCTGCTGTAAATGCATCCAAGCGATTCGACCCATCTGAACTGAGTCAAACCAGCCCTCCGTCAGTAAGCAAAACTATACCTGAATGCATGAGAGACTTTTTACAATGGCAGGACCACACACTCAGAGCATAATGCAGTTTTTACTTTCACGTCAACCCCCTCCCCCACCCCCAGTCAGTGAAGCTCTTATACAAGGCAAAGGAATTACATTTTTGCCCATTTATGTAAATGGATATCTACTGAAGCAGTTCAGATTAAACGCCTTGTTTGCTGCAGG
>NW_015603128.1:0-481 GCF_001515605.1 Sinocyclocheilus anshuiensis | reverse complement strand
GCGGTCACAGCTGCTGAAGAGGCCTGGAGAAAATAAAACACACACGTTTGTTCTTCTATCAGAGTTCTTCTGTTTCTATTCTGAACCAATGATATTTTCAACCCATAAACATCCACACAAACCTCTCTGTGTTTAGCAAGCTCATAAGACCACATCTAATCAAGAAACAAATCTGACCTGTTACTCATATTGGTTGCACATCAGACTACTTTTATGAATTTCTATAGCGCTTTACATAACACAGACTATTTCAAAGCAGCTTAATAAACTCAAAAATAACAGTATTAATGTTCATCAAATATGATACAAACTCAAAATCTGCTGTAAATCAGCTTTACAGAAGACAATAGTGTCATTATTCAGATCAATTCAGTTCAGTTCAACAGCATGGTTTATGTCCTCATATCTGACCCATAAGTGTGTTGTGTAATGACTCAAACGTCGAAGTGCTTTTAAAAGCATCAATCGCACATCGATCGCC
>NW_015603127.1:0-481 GCF_001515605.1 Sinocyclocheilus anshuiensis | reverse complement strand
TCCTGGTAGCAAAGTAAACAGGAAATGCAAGTTTCTGACTGAAGTGACCTTGTGTTATATGTGTGTGCAGGGCCACCTGCTGGTATGTTCATCATCCTTCTGTGTGCCTTGCTTTTAGGTTTAAATGTTTTGTTTCCAGTGATTGAGATTACATGTGTAGATATTTTCTTAACGGGTATAGTGAATTTGCTTTTTACATTAAGGCCGGTAGATTATTTATCAATCAAAGTCCTGAGCAGTCAGTTAAACATTTCCTGTGTTGTTGGTGATCATGGTTACTGGAGATTTAGTAATGTTAAATGTCCGTTTCAACAATTCATGATTGATTATGAATCGCAGAGGTAATTTTTTTTATGAAACTTTGATTTAAAGTCTTTTTAAATGTTTTTGGAAATGAATTCCTTATTCAAGCTTACTTCTCTTTATGTATTTTCAGCCAAAATTCCTCATTGTTTAAAACCATGGCATTAGTTCCTCATAT
>NW_015603126.1:0-481 GCF_001515605.1 Sinocyclocheilus anshuiensis | reverse complement strand
GAAGGAAGCAAAATCCAACATCAACACTCTTTGGGTATGTATATTAAACTAAAATGTGATTAAACATGTACTAGCAATACAACTGTGCAGGTGTTTACTTTTTAATGGTACATTTCTGTTTACTTTTGAAGATACAATGTGAACAGTGCCAAAGATGGTTTCATGCATGCTGCCTTGGACTATCTCAGGACATTATACTTGGACAGGATGCCCAGTGGTATTGCTCAATGTGTGACTAGTGGGGGAAAAAAAGTCCACTTAAATATTTGTAATGTGTTACAATACCACTATTTGAAAGGTTGCCTAAACTTTGTGAATATATGTGTAATTTTGTACTTTAAAAAAAATACTTGAAAAAGGTGTTATTTATAAAGGTGAGAATGTAATTAAGTTTTTATAATAAAAAGAAAACATATTTTGTGTATTGCTTTTGAAGCAATTAAAGAAATGTGTTGTAGAAGCAACAGCAGTTCCAATACCT
>NW_015603125.1:0-481 GCF_001515605.1 Sinocyclocheilus anshuiensis | reverse complement strand
ATGTAATGCTAAATTTCTCCAAATCTGTTCTGATGAAGAAACAAAGTCCTCTACATGCTGTTTGGCCTGAGGATGAGTACATTTTCAGACAATTTAAAACATTTTGGTGAACTATTCCTTTAAAGGTATCTCAGTTGTTCTGTCATTTTCATCCCTTATGCAACATGGGTGTTTCTCCATAGTTTTTGCTTTGATTAGCTTTTTCTGTGTGAGGGATTATGGATGGATTAAGTTTAGCACTTCAAACGGTGGCATACGGCACAGAGAGCATATGTGTGCTGCTGCTGCTGAGAAGAAGAGAGAGAGCGAGAGAAACCTGGCAAGGTGTCAGACTGTAAATGCCAGCTTGTTCATAATATCTGTTTGGGAGAAGGCTGTTTTAGTTGGAGCATGCACAGACAGCTTCTCTTTGATGATTTTTTGTCACATTCATAAACGGGCTACAGTTTCCCAGGCCTCTGTGTTCATTAAAAAGCTGTTT
>NW_015603124.1:0-481 GCF_001515605.1 Sinocyclocheilus anshuiensis | reverse complement strand
ATCCAAAGTCAGAGATGTAAATTCTGTGATCGTTTACTCACCCTCTTTCCAAATCTGCATGACCTTTCTTTCTACTATGGATCATAAAAAGAAGATCATTTGAAGAATCTATTTGTCCAAAACCACATTTGACTCCATTGACTTTCATTGTACGAACAAACAAACACTCTTCACTCAAAATAACTTTGTTCTTAAACAAATTCAGTATATCAATGAAACAACAGATCACAAATGCACCTTCTCCCAAGTCTCCTGAGCTGCAAAAGCAATATTTAAGCCTCTGGTTGATCTTGGAATACAACTTAAACCTTCATTAAACATTCCAAGATGTTTAATATCACTAAACAAGACTGTTCTGGTGTCTCAGACGAACTCACTGACACCCAGGCCAAAACCGAGGGCTGTTTCTCTGCAAAGCTGTTTATCTGTGTTAGATTATTCCCTTAAAGGGGTCATATGATGCTATTTTAAAGATCATTAT
>NW_015603123.1:0-481 GCF_001515605.1 Sinocyclocheilus anshuiensis | reverse complement strand
TCAGCATTCTCAGCCAAAAAGCCACAGATCCTCCCCTGCACCTCCGGCAGAGGACGCATGCAGCTGTCAATCAAGCGGGAGTGGCACCGCCTCCCTCATTAAGAAGGTAAACAATGAATATGGACACAGAGGGACACGGCAGAGTAAACGAGCAATCGCCAAAAAACACTAACGGAAGCTGCTGCCTCCTTCTTCTCTCTTTTCCTCAAAGAAGTGATGGATGAAGGCTATTTGGAGATGGAGATGGTGGTGTTGGTGGGGGGGTCAATCCTTTTTGGATTACTCCCCTCTTTCTCTCTCTCTCTCTCATTGCCCTGGGCAATCACGTTAAAACTCACATGGTTGGTGCTTATTCAGATAACCCTAACAATGCACACCAATGGTAACCATGTGAGCACTCACAACCCACAGAAGAATGCGCTGGTTCAAATCCCCATGACCCTCCTCCACAGCAAAATTTATTCAAGAGTGCAACCTGCTC
>NW_015603122.1:0-481 GCF_001515605.1 Sinocyclocheilus anshuiensis | reverse complement strand
TGGAAATGATTTGTTCTACTGTGAGCAAAGGGAAATGGAGATGATGAATGGTTTGTTATTGGTGGCAAACCTTTATAGGGTCTTGATAATCGACTTGACGTAGGTAACAGTAGGTAGGTAGGTCTCCAAATAAGAGGTGAAGAACAAGGCTCAGAAGCAGCAATGAGGCTGAAGTAGCCGTATGAACACCCAAATGAACATGGGGCAAATGTAAAACTGAAAAGAGCGGAAAAGGCAGGAGGGAGAGATAAGGTGAAGGAGAAGCACGATGGAACTGGGTCACCCTGTGAGATACGAAGATCCCTCAGGAGCATGCAGACGAGGCCTGTTGTCTCTGGTAGCCACATGGTAATTTGTCATAGGCCTGAAGCTCACTGTTACTAGGAAGGAAAAGGTGAACACTACCTTACAGTATAGCACAAGCAATTTGTTAGCAGCAGAGCTGAAAGCTCCGATCTTTTCAATGCAGGAAAGAGTGAAG
>NW_015603121.1:0-481 GCF_001515605.1 Sinocyclocheilus anshuiensis | reverse complement strand
TGACTCCTGATGTAAATAGTGCTTAATGTCAGCATGAAATGAAAATTCACTGCATTTATTTTCTAAATGTAAATGTTACAATGTGAACCATTCTCCATTGTATGAATCTCATTTTTTATTTATTTACCAATTTGACTGTGTCATTTTAAATCCCAATATCATAACTTCTTCGATGTTCTGAAGAAAAATGACAGACTTCCCTCTGGACTTAAACCCTGCCCCTTTCTTAAAATCAACTGAAAGCATGCAATCACATCCGCCTCCATCCAATGAACCATCAACGAATTGAACCCTGCTTGTCATTTTTTCCTTTTTCGATAACCTGTTTTATTCAAATTTACACCATAATATGAATTACGTTTCACTGTGACTTTAACTTGTCAGGGTTTCCTTAACAATTGGAATGATACAGTGTGACAAACAAACAGTATAACAATAAAACATGGCATGAAATATGTTTTAAAAAAGTGTTTTTATGCTT
>NW_015603120.1:0-481 GCF_001515605.1 Sinocyclocheilus anshuiensis | reverse complement strand
TATTCCTGTGATGCAAAGCTGCATTTTCAGCATCATTACTCCAGTAATCAGTGTCACACGGTCCTTCACAAATCTTTCTAATATGATGATTTGGCCATTAAGGAACATTTCTTCTTATTATCAATGTTGAAAACAATTGTGCAGCTTAATATTTTTGTGTAAACTTTTTTTTTTTTTCAGGATCCTTTGACAATTAGAAAGTTCAAAAGAGCAACATTTATTTGAAATAGAGGTATTTTGTAATATTATAAATATATCTGCTATCATTTCCAGTCAGTTTAATACATCCTTGCTGGATAAAAGCATAAATTCCATAAAAAAAAAAAAACCTTACTGACCCCAAACTTTTGAAAGGTATAGTGTGTGCATCCAATAAAATTCACCTTGGGACCAGCTGGTTATGTCATTAAGAAAAGTTAATGAAAAGCTGTAGTATTATTTGTTCAATCTTAATTATTAATATATATATATATATATATAT
>NW_015603119.1:0-481 GCF_001515605.1 Sinocyclocheilus anshuiensis | reverse complement strand
ATTAATCGATAAATTAGTCGATAGGTTAATCGAAATAAAAATAGTTGTTAGTGGCAGCCCTACATCTTACACCAAAGCAGGCTACTTTACCATGTAGCATATACATTAGCAATGCTAGCCAGCGGTAAACTCTTGTCCAAATACCCATTATGTAAACAAAAAACGAGTAAATTACAGCATGCGATAAAAAAATAAGCGTAACGCAAACTTTTATCGTTTAAACTACAGCAGAAATCTAGTTTATTAGCGCATCAAGCAAAACACATGCAACTAGCACTAAACACAAAATGTTATATTAAGCGTCTGCTAGTCTAAATCATCTAGTTTTAGTATAAAATTTATATTTTGTGATGTTAAAGCAAGCGGAGTGGCATTTAATATATTTTGTGTCTTCAGTTTCACACCAATGGCCGCCGTGTACAGACCCCGTGCGATAGTTTATTAAACATCGCTTATTTTTTCGCTCCACGCGCCACAATAT
>NW_015603118.1:0-480 GCF_001515605.1 Sinocyclocheilus anshuiensis | reverse complement strand
GCTGCTCCTCCATCTGCCAAGTAAGTGAATGCTGCATTAGTCACAAAGATGTCATTAGTCATGTAGATGAATCTTTATCATGACGTTTTAGCTGACAATCTGCTTTTCTTCCAAACAAAAAAAGAGAAGGATTTTATTTTGTTTTTTGTAGCTCCATTGAAATATTATGCTAATTCTTCATATACAGGATCAGACCAGCAACAAACTACAGTGCTTACAGCAAATCCAGTGATGGTGGTCAGTCTTCTTTTAGCAGCCCCCCTGAGTCCTCCTCACGTCCTTCTGCTCCCAGCAGTGCTGGTGCTCACAGTGCCAGAGACAAACCGCAGGTCAAAAGTGAGTCTAAGAGGAAATGTTGTTGCTGTTAAATGTTTATCTTTACATATTTATTTTACAGATATTTATGTACAGGTGCATCTCAATAAATTAGAATGCCGTGGAAAAGTTTATTTATTTCAGTAATTCAACTCAAATTGTGAA
>NW_015603117.1:0-481 GCF_001515605.1 Sinocyclocheilus anshuiensis | reverse complement strand
CCAACCAGACATTTTCATCCAGTGGTGTGGGAAGCTCAACAGCAACTGGTGAAACATAATTTACCTCTGGTAATACTGTGGTATTATAACCATGATTGTTTGGGGCATGGTATTTTGGTAATACCATGTTTTTTAACATGGTACCATGGTAATATCATGTGTTGGTCATGCACCAAATTAAAATATTGTTTTTGGCCATGTACCATGGTAAAATCCTAGTAGTCTTGGAGCAGGGTTATTGTTGTTAACTAAACCTAGAGCTATTAAAAGCATTTTGTTAATTAAAATAAAGCAGAAATAAAATATTATATGAAAAACTAAATGTATCTATTATGAATAAATAGGAATGCATAAATAAATAAAAACTTAAACTGAACTAAAAATACATTTAAATAGTAATATAAAAAAAGTTAAAAATTGCTAAATTACTAAAAATTAAAATACAAACAGAAAATCTAAAAATAAATGTTAATTTAAATAT
>NW_015603116.1:0-481 GCF_001515605.1 Sinocyclocheilus anshuiensis | reverse complement strand
GGTCAACAGGCAGCTTCGCGCTTCTGCGTCTGTTGTGATCCGGCTGAAGAAAGGTGTGTGTTTTTAAACATTTACAGCGTTTACATCGATGCAAACCGTCGAGTCGTATAGTTTTTACAAGCGATGTAAAGTTAATTCATCGATATCGACTGTAACACTGTAGCGCTCTATCTAGCGATTATAAGCACGTTGTTTTGATCGAGTAACAGAATCGAGAATCAGTTTAGCTTAGCTTAGCATAAACACGAATTCGCTCGTTAGTGCTGGACAAAACTGAAACTACGAGTCAATTGCTTCCCAAAACGATTCTCTGTTTATTATCGCTCGTGCTGGACTAAACAGTGTAACGTTTTTTTGTAAACAACTTTTACAAATCCATAGCAGATGTTTTGACGAAAGTGCAGTCGATTAAATGTGATCAACAAATCATCACAATATAAATGCTTAAGTGTCTAAACACGAAATGTCTGTAATTTGTGTT
>NW_015603115.1:0-481 GCF_001515605.1 Sinocyclocheilus anshuiensis | reverse complement strand
CACTAATGTTTTGTTTGGTTAACTGAAATTACAGTACATTTGTTATTACAGGGACAGTTAAGTACCTTAAAATGTACCGTTTGGGTACTGATACAGAATTCCAGATGACCAGTACCCAAACTCTAGCGAACACACTAAAGGGGGCTTTCACACCTGAATGAACCAAAGTTCATTTTTTGATACATACGGTTAGTTGGCTCTTTTCGTCGGACCAAATTTCGTCTGTTTGGTAGGTGTGAAAGCCCCCTAAGTGTATAAAAATGCAGTACAAAATGCAGCACAAAAAAATTTGGCTACAGTTGAATACATAAAATGTGCCAGGGCTTTTGTGATCCATTTTTTTTTAACTAATATTTAAGATTTTGTTTGCTACCCTGGCAAAGGAATTTCATGGAATAGACGTCCTATTTTTATTTACATTATTTTAAGTTAAAGGGCAAGCTAACTTGTATTGTTTTGTTAAAGCAGATAAAACATGTTT
>NW_015603114.1:0-480 GCF_001515605.1 Sinocyclocheilus anshuiensis | reverse complement strand
GTGTGTGTGTGTGTGTGTGTGTGAGAGAGAGAGTGAGAGAGAGTGAGAGAGAGAGAGAGACACACTCCAGGTGTTGCTCACCTGTCAATACCATGACCCTTCATAAGATCTTTCCCATCATGCCTGTCACATTCATCCGCTGCTGTATTCTGACTGATTTCCGAGTGACAGTAAATAATGTTTGGATCTGATCAGACAGACTCTTGAAGATGACTGATGTAAGTGCTCAAACTGTGAGTGTGAGAGAGATGTGTGTGTTCGTGTGTTTGGTGACAATCATCAGCTGTTCATTTCTGCATTTCATAATGCAACCCTAACCAGTGCAGATAAACGAGCTGCTGGCCCGATGCTAAAGCTATCGACGCTGCGCTTCGGTTCGGTTCGGGATGAGGCTCTGGGCTCATTATGGCTGCGGGTGAATCCGAGCGCGCACACACACACACACACAAACAGACACACACACAAACAGACACACACACA
>NW_015603113.1:0-481 GCF_001515605.1 Sinocyclocheilus anshuiensis | reverse complement strand
TGGCCGCCTTCTAATTAGCACAGCCAATAGTCTATAGCAGGCCAGGCAAATTAAATAACTTAGAACAATAATATCATGTATTGGCTGATGATAGGACGATATGAAAATTTAGCAGATCGCCCAACAGTGGCACTACAAATATATGTATACTGTATATATATGTACACACACAAATCTCTCTTGTGTAATGACAGCCATCTGTTCTTTCTTACATGTTATTGTCTCATTGTTTTTTCATAATTTGTCTTCATGAGGGTGTCGCGCTGGCGCGTGGATGTCATTTCAAAGCACGTCTGCAGATGTTTGTAGCATATCATGTGTTCTGGCTGGAAATATTGAACGGGGATCAGAGATCTGTGGCTTCGCTTTTGCCAGGCCTGGGTTTCTGTGGGAATTCTTGAACAAATGAGTTGTGGACACAGAGATGGACATCTGGTGGGTGTGTGTGTGTGAGTGTTTGTGTGTGTGTGTGTGTGTGTGT
>NW_015603112.1:0-481 GCF_001515605.1 Sinocyclocheilus anshuiensis | reverse complement strand
TGTCAGCCGACCAGCACAGAGAGCATGAAACTGCCTTATATAGCCTTATTTGCCTTTAGACATGACCTCAGTCAGATTATGGCCGTTTCTTTGAGAGAGCACCAGAGCCACAACAGACATCTTAAAAACAGAACAACATAGTCATTCATTCTGCATAATGGGCCAAAAAAGCCATGCTTTATCCTCATTTCCACTACTGAGAGGAAGTCTAAATTATAATCACAACTTTGAAGCCTAACTACTCCATGTTCCCTATGAATATATTGTATGATATTTGAAAGAGAGTATGTTTAGCAGACTGGCTTCACAGTACAGAATGCAAAGTACTGACAAAAGAGGGAAATGTATTGTAATTGATTGTTACCAAAGAGTACTTTCTGTGAGACAACATGTAGTGATTGCAGAACCACATCTGACTGTTGGGAGTTCTGTGGGGAAGAAAGCATCGCTTTTAGCATCACACATTCCTGCTGGCACGCAG
>NW_015603111.1:0-481 GCF_001515605.1 Sinocyclocheilus anshuiensis | reverse complement strand
TGTGCTCCAGTCAAAAATGGGGAAATGCTACTAACTTGCTCAGATGACATATTGTTCGGATACATAGGACTTTGTAGGACTTTCTTCTTGCTGTCAGCGGGTCTTGCTGTAGAATGAAGGGTCTGCTCTGAAATGTTCACAGGCAACCATGGGCTTCCCTCGAACTCTGCAAGTAACCTGCAATTGTATAGATATGCTGATAGAGAGGCCAGATATTCATAGTACAGAATTAAGGTGAAGTGTAACCGATAACTGGATACTTTTTCACTTTCTCAAGAAACATTTTCTAGAACGACAATAAGATGAGTTATTATAGTTACACAAACAATATTCTTTCTAATTATTTAAGTTTTAATAAGATCCGTTTTGCAGCCTAAATTGATATCATATTGGTGTCAGAGGTCAAAGTCTGATTGTTTTGAAGAAGTTTCCAACCCAGACACATGAGAAATCGTAATCGGGAAATTGAACCAACTCCAGC
>NW_015603110.1:0-479 GCF_001515605.1 Sinocyclocheilus anshuiensis | reverse complement strand
TTTTTTTTTTCACATACATTTCTGTTTAGTTTTAGTGCTTCATTTCAATTGATTAAGCTAACAATAACAGCACTGCTTGTGAGGGACACCTATCCTATCCAAAAAAAAAATTATATTCATGTACAAAAACGTATTTATAATGCATGAGAAAAAAAGTGTTTAAAATATTTTCAAAATTAAGTAATAATACTGTCACTGTACTAAAGTCAAAACAAATTATTATTCAAAGTTTTTGAACAGTAAGATTTTTTATGTTTTTAAAATAATTATTTTTTGCTCACCAAGCCTCCATTTAGTTGATCCAAAATACAGCAAAAGCAGTAATATTGTGAAATATATTATTTTTTTAATTTAAAATAACTGCTTTCTATATATTTTAAAATGTAATTTATTCCTTTGATCAAAGCTACATTTTCAGCATCATTACTTCAGTGTTCCGTGCCACATGATCCTTCAGAAATCATTCTAATATGCTGATT
>NW_015603109.1:0-481 GCF_001515605.1 Sinocyclocheilus anshuiensis | reverse complement strand
TGCATTGTTACACTTTCAGATAAACATCATTTACTATTTTTTATAATTATTTTCCCTCATGGGGACCGCAGGCTGGTCCCCACATTGTTGCATAAGCAAGTACACACACACACACACACAAATTTGCCTTCACACATACACTCACACACACACATATGACCACAGCTGCATAGTGTCACAGTGAGTTTAGCATGGGAACATGCAACCCATTTTCTTTAAAATATTTAGAAATTGTTTGTAATAATAAATGATAAACAATATTTAATAATAAATTAGAAATAAACAAATAATAATAATAAATAACAAAGACAAAGCAAGTGTACTGTTTTTATTTACTTATTTATTTTACACATTTTATATGTTTGTTTGTTTTTTTCATTTAATTATATATAGTCAGTTTTGCATGGGAAAGTGTGACTCACATTTTCTTAAAATATTTAGAAATTGTTTGTTTTAAAAAATGGTAGATAGTATTTAATAA
>NW_015603108.1:0-481 GCF_001515605.1 Sinocyclocheilus anshuiensis | reverse complement strand
CTATTCTATTCTATTCTATTCTATTCTATTCTAATTTTGTATAATCCTTTTTGTTTGTTTGTTTAAGTTTGAGTTAATAATTATATTTAGTAATAAAATCTTTATTTTTAAATGAATTATTAGTAAATATAATATGCAGACTGCAGAATGCAAACTGTTTTAAAGCATCTTCAGAGTTATAAACAGGAAAGTAAAGTAACAGTGTTAATGCTGCAGATTAATCAGTTTTGAAATTTAAGCTTGTAAAGAAGCTCTGCAGAGTACAGTAGTGTTATTATTCGGCTCAATTCAGATTCAATGCTGATTCAGTTAACTCCAGTTACAGTGTGAATGTTGCAAAGTCCATAAGTTATAAAACAAATTCAATTTCAGCTATAAAGCTGGTATATAGAAGAAAATAGTGTCATTATCTAGTTCAGTAGTGAGTCAATTGAGTTCAATGACAGTGTCATTGTTCAAAATTCAAGTATGAAATGACTTT
>NW_015603107.1:0-481 GCF_001515605.1 Sinocyclocheilus anshuiensis | reverse complement strand
TGGGTCACCATACTTGGCCACATGTCACGTCACTTCCTTGCTCAAGTTCACAAATGGTGTGTGTATTCAGTGTGCAACAATGAGGAGTATTGAGGATTTCATTTAAAAAAAATTGTTTTTAAATATATTTTCATTTCTTTTAAAGTTATTATTATATATTGTAATTTATTTGATTAATTTATTTTGTTTATTATTTTGTGAAAATTGGCTAGAAATGAGAAAGGTAGAAATAATATAGCTACTGTATCTAACTCCAAATATATTCATTAAAACAATTTTGTTGAGAGCTATAATAAAATATTACGAATTTGTTTTAAACTTTTTTTATATTTTATTTTTAAATTAATTATTTATTTCTGAAAGTTTGACAGAAATGAGAAATTATACAGCTGTCTAACTCCATAAATTCATTAACAGAATTGTGTTGGAAGCTATAATGAAGTAATTACGAATTTGTTTGCATTTTTTTACATTTTATTTT
>NW_015603106.1:0-481 GCF_001515605.1 Sinocyclocheilus anshuiensis | reverse complement strand
TTTTTAAATGTGCACAGCTTGCTTATAAATAAACTTTACAATTAAAACATAATTTGTTGCAAAGACTGTGAAAAATAAACACTTAAAAATATGTGTAATTGTCGACAAAGTTCATGCATCAATGCAAAAAATCTTAAACTTAATTTTAAGCAAAATATAATTTCTTTTGATTTTAGGATAGAATCCACAGGTTTTGTGTTAACAAATAAATTTTTTTTTAAATATAAATGAAATAAAAATAAAATGTATTATTATTTTAAATGTTTTTATTTACTTTTTTATATAAATCAGAAAATACGGCCATGTTGTAATTTTGTTAAAGTTGGCAAGTATACAGTTAGCTTCCTGAATAATAACACACTTTAGGATTATTACGGCTACTTTCAAGAATACAAAATGGATCTGTTGTACCTCATAACGGGCGCTGAGTTGAGCGTAGTCCTTCAGTTTGTCTTTGTCCAGACGTGTGGGCACCTCCATA
>NW_015603105.1:0-481 GCF_001515605.1 Sinocyclocheilus anshuiensis | reverse complement strand
ATTCTATAAATAATTGTTCTTTATTTTAAAAACAGAACAATAGGTCATTTTTGGTGTTATCATAATACATTTTCTACAGATTGATCTACAATATCACAATTTCTCTGTAGTTTGTCTACATAATTAGTGTTTCCCAGTACTTGTCACATTTTTCCAAATTAAGGCTTTAAATACATTTTCATGCAGTTTATCAGGATTGCAGGATCAACCTGTAATCCCTGCCAAAAATATTAACTATTTATCCTCGTCTAGAACAGATTTTATTGTCGTCCCTAGGTTTAATGGATTAATGATCAAACTCCAATTATTTGTTTAAATTACAACAGCCAATGTTGTTGTATTTTCAGACAGGCCTGCAAAATAGGGAAATAGCCATTAAAGTGCCTGTCTGCAGTGCTCGTATACTTATAATCTCCAATCCAACCTTTTGTCGTCTTTTATTTCCAGCGATACCGTTGACTTGATTGCAAAGATACTATTT
>NW_015603104.1:0-481 GCF_001515605.1 Sinocyclocheilus anshuiensis | reverse complement strand
TCTAGTGGTCAAATGCTATGGCCTCTTAATGTTCTTCAGTAATTATAGACGAGTAGTCTTTGTGTGAAAAGCCACAAAACTGGAAGATTTTCTGACTGTATATAAGCAGTAGGCTATTTTCGAAAGGTACATTTTCCAACATGAAAATATGATTTTAAAGAGAACCAAGAAATTCTGAATAACTTATTGATATTGGGTGAATAATATGTAATCATGTAATCGATATAACATAACTGTAGTCTGATTATGAGTATTTTAAAATGTAATAAATTCTAATTACAAGTAATTAATTTTTGGAATCTGAGTATGTAATGCAGATAACATGTAATCAGTTACTACCCAGCGCTGGGTACTAATATACACCTTTTAGGCATAAGGAAGGTACAAATGTGTCCTTTTGAGGGTCCTGCCCCAGTAACAAGCTGATACGTATACCACTAACAGCACAATATTTCCACTTTTTTTTTTTTTTTTTTTTTTT
>NW_015603103.1:0-481 GCF_001515605.1 Sinocyclocheilus anshuiensis | reverse complement strand
CATCTCCGATGTTTTATAGAAAACTACCATTTAAAATGGTACTGCGTGTGAATATTGCAAAAATAAATAAATAAATTATAATAAAAATAAATTATAAATAAAATAAAATAAACTTTTCTTACTTACAATTTTTGTCTTCTTGTTTCCAGTCAAAATATTTGAAGATTATTAAATCAAGATGCATTTTCTACATAAAAAAATAAATAAAAAAAATTGACAAGGTATTTAATCTTGTCTTGGGTTAATTTAAGTGCATTTTTCTCATTTTGCAAATTATCTACCAATGGGATAAAAAAATTAAAAATTTTATTTTTCCCATTTGCATTAATATTATTTTTCTTACCCCATGGTGGACAATTTTACATGTTTTACTTAAAATGCACTTGTTTCCCCCAAGATTTATTTTCATCTATAAAAAACTTGCATCTTAACTTAAGAATTAGATTTTTGTACTTGAAATAATACAAAAATACTTCGTAAG
>NW_015603102.1:0-480 GCF_001515605.1 Sinocyclocheilus anshuiensis | reverse complement strand
TTTTTTTTTTTTTTTTTTTTTTTGCACTTTTTGTCATTTAATTAATTTTGGAAGTGACCCTATTAAGATTATCTGAATCTTAGCTCTACATGTTGTCTTATAGATATTTGAACAGTCTTTCACTAAAGTGGGTATTAAAGTGAAGAATAAACACTAATGGGATGTTTTGTCAGGAAGTGACACAAATAAATTGCCTTATTTAATTAAAAGTCCGGAGTGGCCTTGTAAAAGGTACATGTTCCAATTAAGCCCACTATGATTTTTTCAATGAAAAAGCTTCACATTTTTTTTTATTAAATAAACACTTCAGATGTGATTAATTTTTGATTAATCATCCAACCTAATTAAAGAACTGCCAATCAAACTGGACAAATACATTACAGCTTACAGGAATAGTTCTACCAAAAATTTTCTGAAAATGTGCTCATCCTCAGGCCGTCCAAGATGAGTTTGTTTCTTCATCAGATTTGGAGAAATGTA
>NW_015603101.1:0-480 GCF_001515605.1 Sinocyclocheilus anshuiensis | reverse complement strand
GTGGCATCACCTTGCAACCCCCTGTCAATCTACCACCTTTCATCAACTGAGAAGGACAGAGGGGTGTAGGCAGAAAAAAACGGAGAAAAAATACTGTTTGTTTTTTAAACAGGACTGTTAATCTATTTGGACTGGGGTAATAGAGCATTTGCCTGGCACCTGTAGAGAGCCGTCTGCGGAAACATGGGGTTGTGACATTCCCCTAAATATGCTGAGCCTTCTCTCACCTCTCATCAAACAGTGTGATCTTTATGGACTGTATCATATTGTGCTGTAATGTGCTTTATTGTCCACAGAATAAGCTTTTCTTAAAGGTAATTGGAAATCTGGAAATGGCTGCTATCGGCTGATTTTTAAATGCATTATTTCTGAAATGTGGCCTGGGTAATGACCCTGTTGGTGTAAAACGTAAGATTTATCTTGACAGCCAAAATCGATCCATTTCACCTTTGTCTAATGGAAATTTTTTATCAGGGATTA
>NW_015603100.1:0-480 GCF_001515605.1 Sinocyclocheilus anshuiensis | reverse complement strand
CATAGGACAGAGGTGCTACAGGAAAAATATATTAATTGGACAAATTGCAATATGTGAAATGTTGTGATACTCCTCGTTATTCTACTATTCTTGTATTGTGAGTGTTAATTGCACGAGTTAACTGATCAGGCTTTGGATCTAATATAAGAAAGCAATAGAGAGTCCAAGGTGTTTGTCTTTAATTATCTGTAGTTTGTTCAAGTGGACAATCCGCTCGAAGACGACAGCTGAATCAAACGTATCCACATGAAAAGATAAATGACCTAAAAATGTAAATTCTGTCATAATTTAAAGTATGTTTGGTTACCAACATTCTATTATGTTTCACAGAAGAAAGAAAGTGGTATAGGTTTGGAATGATATGAGGGTGAGAAAATGACAATTTTCATATTTAGGTGAACTAAAGTTTCAAATGACAGACACTTATACAAACAAACAAACAAACAAAAAATACCACAGGAGGAATGTCATCATAGGACA
>NW_015603099.1:0-480 GCF_001515605.1 Sinocyclocheilus anshuiensis | reverse complement strand
GCCTCTCATGCTGCCACAGATAATTATGGCAAATGTAGTCTGGTCACTTCATAAACAAACTGAATGTATTTTCTGCAAATTCACACAGAAATACAATTAAATGCATTTAAAATACACAAACAATGGGCATTATTAGAATTTCTAAAAAAGTTATTAAATTATTTAAATATGTAATATATATATATATATATATATTAATTGTTTATTTTTAATTACATGTTTAATACTGTTTAAGTGTTTAATATATAAATACAATAATTAATATGTTTTGTAAAAAATTGATTAGTCTAGTAAACTGGTAGCTAATTAATCTGCTAGCATTGCTATTTTAGTATCATTTATATACCATTATAGTTTTTGTTCAAATTTAGAATTAGATTCCATCTTAATTTTAATTTTAATTTTAGGTAAAGTTTTAATCATTTTGTTGTGAGGTTTTGTCATGTTTGTTAGTTTTTGTTTGCTTTTTAAAAAAAAAAA
>NW_015603098.1:0-480 GCF_001515605.1 Sinocyclocheilus anshuiensis | reverse complement strand
GTGAATCGAATCGTGAGTTGAGTGAATCGTTACATCCCTAGTTATTAATTGTATTTTCTATCATGTACATTTTTATACTTTATACACACTTTTTATTTTATTCACACCTTTATGTTTTTATCTTTATAAACACAACTAAACATTTTTACATAAACTTCATACACTTTTATTTTCTAATTTTAATACACACATACACACTAACCTAGGCCCGTGTGGAACTCAAGGGGTGTGAGGTAACCATTTCTGTCTCTGTCTAAACTCTCAAACACTGATTCCAACTGCTCAGGAGACAGAGGAAGCTCTTGCTGAAGCCGCTGGTGGATTTAAACACGATAAGACACATTAAACACATCCCTAGTATAAAGAAATCATATAACATAGACTTCCGCCACCACCCTGTCCAGGCTCACCTGCATGTCTCTCTTCGTGATGAATCCTTTCCCCTCTTTATCACACAGCTCAAAGAGCTCTTTAGCTTTG
>NW_015603097.1:0-480 GCF_001515605.1 Sinocyclocheilus anshuiensis | reverse complement strand
GTTCATCTGGAAATATTACTGCAGTTATTCTGATGCTTACTTGATAAAAATCAGATTTCACAGCAAAAAGACACGTGAAGCTTAAACTGAAGGTGGACGTTTGTACAATTAGACTAAAAACATTTAAGCCAATCAGATAACAGAAGGCATGGAGTAGATTGTGAGCAACAGGCTTAACAGCAGTTCTGATCATTTTAATAGGGTTAATATGTAATATGTTCAGCTAATTGGAGAAAGCAATGCTCAACATGAAATGTAAGTAGTTCAGAAGCCACACAGGAAAAGATGAGACATTCAGTCCATTCCACAGAACATTTCAAGTATGTCCAATACAGGCCCTTCCTCACTAATTTCGCTCAGAATAGGGTGGATTAAGTTTACCTTTGCAAGCAAGAAATTTATACTCAGAAGAGTCTCACTCCACCTCCACGGCCCGCTGAATGTGGTTAGCTAGCTGAGTGCAGTCAAGCATTTAGGTCA
>NW_015603096.1:0-480 GCF_001515605.1 Sinocyclocheilus anshuiensis | reverse complement strand
TAAAAATAATAATAAAAATAAAAGCGTTACAGCACCAAACGTTTCCATCATTTGGCAAAATTCAAGCTTTAAGTGAATGTCAAAATGCTTATAAAGTGTTACTGTGATGCTGTGATTCAAATAAAGCTAGCAATAATATAGTCCCCTTATATTTTAGCATTTTCTCTTTTTCTGTTTTTTTCTTTCTTTCTCTTTTTATATTTCTCTGCTTTATGTTCTCTCAGCATTTTCAGTAGTTTTGTGTCCTGCAAAAAATCTTGGTGTGCGTTCTGCTTGGCACGATCTAACAGCCCCATATAACTTAATTATAAATATGGCTGTGGTCAATTAGAATCACAAAACAGATTTTTGGTTCCAAGATTTGTGCAGGGAAAAGGAAAATATATATATATTTATATATTTCATAAAATTTCATGACAACATTTACCTAGAAAGGAAATACACACACGGAAAAAAAAAAAAAAAATCTTCCTGTAAGCG
>NW_015603095.1:0-480 GCF_001515605.1 Sinocyclocheilus anshuiensis | reverse complement strand
TTTTTTTCCAAAGAGATTCTGTTTGCGGTTCTCCACTTCCACATCCACTGACACTTTGCAAAGGTCTCAACAGTGTTTCTGTACTTCTCCCCGCTCCTGCTCCTTTGCCCCTCCCTTTCTGCCTGTGTTCTTTGAGAGGGAGGGAGGCATAGGAATTTCATTGAGAAAATGGAGGGCACTGGAAAGACTAGAATCCCCAGCGGAGCGCTCGCGGGTGTAGTGTTGCAGCAGCGGCTTCCTTTTTCTGCAGGCAGATGAACTCATAATGGAAAAATGAGCGTAGCCTCGGTAACCTGAGCCTGTGCGCTGGCTTGGTCGAGCGGGCGGGAGGTGGGAGGGTTGTGTTGTAGCCGGGGGGTTCGGACCATATACTCACAACACAGCGAACTCACCTCCTCACACTCGGGTTTAGCGACTGACACAGGGTTGAAACACAACACCCTGCGCAGGTCCAACTTATCAGTGCTCTGGGAAAGACTA
>NW_015603094.1:0-480 GCF_001515605.1 Sinocyclocheilus anshuiensis | reverse complement strand
GCGGAGTCGTTCGTCAGTCGTTACAGCTCTCATCTGGAGGAGTTGTACCTGAAGCCTCTGCTCACGTTCGCACCGCTGCAGGAGACACTCATCGAGAAGTTCGGCACCGTTCCGGAGTTATTTGACCGTGACGGTTTAACTGTAATGGAGTACTTAAGACAGGCTCCAGCTAAAGAAAAGCGTCTGTTTATTTGGACTCTAGAGTCGAATCGAGAGCGCTATCACTCCTGTCACTCCATTCTCGATCAATATTTTGAAGACGGTATGTAAATCAGAACAAGTGTTTTATATGTGAAGGGAATTTTCAAATAAATTATTGTGTTTCTGTGTCTTTAGACGCTGTTTGTTTAGTCATTAAAAAGACGGATGATGACGAGCACATGGTAAGAGACACGTTCTGAAGCGTTCATTCTGAAGTGCTTAGTCTGAGTTTGAGTAGATGACTCTTTCTGTGTGTGTGTGTGTGTTTCAGAGCTCAGT
>NW_015603093.1:0-480 GCF_001515605.1 Sinocyclocheilus anshuiensis | reverse complement strand
TATGTATATAATTTTATATTTATGAATCTAAATTTATCTTTTCTTTTAGCTTATACATATATACACCTTAGCTCCACCCTCTTCTGCTTGTGTGACACTCTTAACTCCGCCTCCTCTTACCTCATGTCACTCTGTTTGCTCTGACCTGGTATCTGGGCGTCTGTGTCTTGTAAAGTTAGCAGCAGACATTACGACATATTCACTCTTGGAGGGAAGTGATGTCATTTCGGAGGCCGTGGGACTCGTAATGAGGGCCGTAAGTTCTCTGTGTGCTGAGTGATTGAACACCCTCTCCTTCCCTTTCAGAACCCACGGGTGGAAAAACACAAATACTGACCAGATCTGTCCTGATGTGAGCTGCTGCGTACGACTCTCTTTTACCGAGCAGCAGAGAGGCAGCATCTGAAAGATGACTGAAAATCACATTCTGTTCTACAGACATTCGTTTCTGTTCAAATAGTGATGAGCCGCATTTTCGTA
>NW_015603092.1:0-480 GCF_001515605.1 Sinocyclocheilus anshuiensis | reverse complement strand
TCTCTGTCACTTGTCTTGAAGTTATTGCCACTATGAGAGACCTGAGAAAGAAGGACCGGCTGGTGGAGGCGGCGGGTGACACATACGGAAAGACCTTGACACTGCTGTCCTTGGATGTGTGCAGTGATGACTCAGTCAGGCAGTGTATTGACAGTGTAAAGGACCGCCACATCGACATTCTCAGTGAGTGCACAATGCCTTTGACCTCATATAGGCTTATTTCATACTGCAGGGGAAATCCGATTTTATTTTTTAGATGGGCTGTTCAAAAAAATGGGCTTGTATTAAAAAAACAAAACACTCGTTGCAATAGCAATGAGACAAACCTGCGCAGTTTCACCTTGCAAGAATTTAGCAAAGGATGTTTTGCCATTGATTATGTTTCATTAGCATTCGTTATTGCAAACAATAAAATATAGTGAAACTGCGGGTACAGTTAAAGGGATGGTTCACCCAAAAATGAAAATTCTGTCATCATTT
>NW_015603091.1:0-480 GCF_001515605.1 Sinocyclocheilus anshuiensis | reverse complement strand
GATAATGATAAACTGTTCATTAGTTTTATGTTATTGCCAATAACCAATAAATGTCTGATATTAAAATTCTGTAATTTGTCCAAATAAATAATTTTTAAAAGATCAGCTGTTTTAATCCTACCAGTGAATTTGGCAGCATGAAAAAATTGATGTTTATTTTACTAAAAGATACATGTAATGGTGTTATTAAGTTATTAGTGTTTTCAAATGAATTGACGGTTTACTGTAAGTGACTACAAACTTAATCTAAATATAACTTTTCTCTATATTGTGCTGTGAGCTGCAGCAGTGGAACATGTTCAAAAGGTCGACTAGAGCTTTTGGTCGTGAGCATAATCGTAATTATTGAATAGATGTGCTTCAACACTTGTATATTGTCTGTATTAACAAGTACATTAATCTAATTACTTATGCATCTCCATTTTTATTTTTAGGATATTGAAGTTTTATTAAGCTCTTCTTAATGTATGCATGTGTGTG
>NW_015603090.1:0-480 GCF_001515605.1 Sinocyclocheilus anshuiensis | reverse complement strand
TCTTTAATGAAGACTGAGATGGCCCTCAGGATGAAGGACACAAACAAGTTCATATGAATGAAATTCCTGGTGCAATGCAGCTTCCTGAGGGTAAAGCCAACCACAATAAAGAAACATTATATAAAACATAAAAAATGCATCCTATATGTAAAGTGCTATTCAAAAGGTTTTTTAATGTTTTTTAAAGAAATATATTTAATTGATCAAAAAATATATTAGAAAATAAAACATTAAAAATTATTTTCTATTTTAACATATTTTGTATTTATTTTCACTGTATATTTGTAATTTATTCTTGTGATGGCAAAGCTGTTTGTTTTTGCAGCCAATACTCCACTCTTCAGTGTCACATGACCTTTCAGAAATTGAATTCTATAATTGAGTTTATAAGCTGATACAATGTTCTCTAAAATAAATAAAAAGTTTAATAGAACTGTTACACTGTAAAAAAAATTCCGTAAAATTTACGGTAAAAAAACG
>NW_015603089.1:0-480 GCF_001515605.1 Sinocyclocheilus anshuiensis | reverse complement strand
TGAAGAACCTTTTGAAGCACCTTTATTTTTAAGAGTGTACATGCTATCCTAACGATATAGCACATGGCATTGACGATCTCAAATTTTGCCTCAATTCACAGAAACATACCTTCGTCCCATTGTTTTTCGTTTTTTCATATGAAGCACTTGATTGTAAACGTGACACTTGAACTTGCACTTGAATTTCAAAAATGAAAACAGTTTTTTTAATTGTAACTAACGACAAGTTGTCAAGAACGGTCCACGTTGCTGAGTCAAAATGGCATCGGCACGCTCGTGTACGGATGTGACGTTTTTCAGGTGGCTAAGACGGAAGTATTCGTCTATTTTGGCTGGCTAGAAATATTATTTGATTTTCCATTAACAGCCTATTGCTGTTTGTAGTGATTTACCCACTTTTTGATATTCCCAAAATGAAACTGCCTCTTACTACTCCAAAATATATTTTATCATATTTTATTGAATTATTGTACAATATTG
>NW_015603088.1:0-480 GCF_001515605.1 Sinocyclocheilus anshuiensis | reverse complement strand
TCGCTGGCTGCCCGCCGGAGAAGCTCTGCTTCAGATGATCACCATCCACCTGCCCTCTCCCGTCACGGCCCAGAGGTACCGCTGCGAGCTGCTTTACGAAGGGCCTGGAGATGATGAAGCTGCCATGGGTACGACACTCGTTTTCTCAGGGTTTCTCGGGTGTGTGTTGCATTTGAATTGTCTGATTTAGTTTGTTGTGTTCTGCGCAGGTGTTAAGAACTGCGACCCTAAGGCTCCCCTCATGATGTACATCTCAAAGATGGTGCCGACCACAGATAAGGGTCGTTTCTACGCTTTCGGCCGCGTGTTCTCTGGTGTCGTGTCCACTGGGCAGAAAGTGCGAATCATGGGACCAAACTTCACCCCTGGGAAAAAGGAGGATCTTTACCTGAAACCCATCCAGAGGTCTGCAGCATTCCGGACTCATTAACGCCCAAATTAGTTTATTTAGCCAAGATTGAAAAATAGTTCAATCACTTT
>NW_015603087.1:0-480 GCF_001515605.1 Sinocyclocheilus anshuiensis | reverse complement strand
ACAGAAGTTAGGTTCCCTCAACATCCATTGGATTATTGTAGAAAAAAAGCTCTGTGACCAACAAAAGTCTATGATTCTTGTTATGTGTTTGATGTTTTGTTCATTAAGATAATCTTCGCAAATTCGCAAAAGACAAACAACATTTTTTTTTATGAAGCCTAAATACATGAGTCAGAAATAAAAATCTAAACTTTAGGCTATGAACAAACTACAGCACAGTTGCACAATTTCAACATCACCACTAGCAAACCTTCTACAGATCATTGAAAATATTTAAATCTACAATTTTGAGTAGAATAGTTTGCAAGAGCAGGAGTATAAACACAACAAGGGTGTAAAAGCAGACAAGTGTGTAGGTGAGTTTACCCGTCTGGTGTGATGACTTTTAATGTCAATTTCTGTAGTTCCATGTTGCCACTTACTAGCAGGCACCTGTTTTAAAACACATCAATGCTTAAAAAAATCACAAGTGGGGTTTTA
>NW_015603086.1:0-480 GCF_001515605.1 Sinocyclocheilus anshuiensis | reverse complement strand
TTAAATGTGTTGTCTCTTGCACGGTAACTCGCTAACAGGAACTTTAAGAGGCACCTCCTGCCGTAGCAGAAACCAAGATCAGCGCAGGAGGAGACGGCAATATCTCCACGGAAACAGACCGATGACAGCCTCAATGTCATGGGGAGATGGCGTGGAGCATTAAAGATCACGCCGTGCATCCAGCTCCGCCGTCTACCCAACATGCATCTGTGCGCAAGAGTCCATCTCAAGCACTCTTAATGAAATGAACCAAAACCTCCACTTCATACCGTAGTTCGTTATCACCGCAGTTGCATTGTAGTGTTGCGAGTTTGTGTAGCTATCAGAACAAAGCGCTTGTGGCACATCGAGGACGTGTGTGTGTGTTGTGAGCTGAGAGGCAAAGTGACAGGGGATTTCACCGCTTGGTATTTCTGCAAAGCTCCAGAGAGAAACATGCCTCAAGCTATCGTCATGTTACAGACAAATGAAGAAGGGGCA
>NW_015603085.1:0-480 GCF_001515605.1 Sinocyclocheilus anshuiensis | reverse complement strand
GTCTCTGAGAAAGTAGATCCTTCCTCAGAGGAGTCCTGCAGGGGGGGCTGTCACGAGGAGCATCAGTTCCGGGAACCAGGTCCAGTTGGGCCAGTAGGGCACAACCAGCAAGACCCGCTCCTCGTCCTCCCTGACTTTGCACAGTGCATATTTGCGCAGGCACCGCCTTTCTTGGCAGAGGGTGCGTGAGTAGGGCAGAGGGTGCTTGAGTAGGGCCTTTGATAGCGCTCTCGAACCTCCCACTGCTGCCCACTGGCGACAGAGGAGGATGACTGTGGTCTAGGTTCGGCCAGAGGAAACTGCTCTTTTGTCAAGATTTTGGGCTCCGTCGAAAACAAAAGATTCTCCACCCGGCCCTCATTTGGGGGAGGGAGTGGTGCGTTCACCATCTCTTGAACAGCAGCTTCCTCCATCTCTGGGTCGCCCGTCTCATGCCCTCTTACTTTTCCGCTTACCGCCATGTTTGGCGGGGGCCTGGAC
>NW_015603084.1:0-480 GCF_001515605.1 Sinocyclocheilus anshuiensis | reverse complement strand
GCTTTACTTTGCCTGTGTATTTGCAGAGATGGCAACAACACAGTAAACTAATCAGATATTCCTTTCCTCTCAATCCCTATCCCCAAGAAAAAAAATCATTAACAAAATAAAAGGAGAAAAAAAAAGAAAAGAAAAAAAAAAACAAACAAAAAAAGAAACGCTCAACATGAAAGCTCTTATTGATGACACTTTATGCAAAGGTATTCTGCAGCCTTATGGAATTATTTTACATGCTATGTATTTAAACTAAAACTTATGAATAAATCACATGTATGCAAGGATGCTTAATTTTTTATGATCAGATTAGCTCATACATACAAAAACAGAATGCAAAAAAAATTAGTACCATCATCTCCAAATTATATATTGCATCCCTGTATCACTTTTTCCTCCCAAACATCAACTTTGAGGTTTAAAATTTAAAAACAAAAAGACTAAACAACTTAAATGAACAAATAAAAAGGAATACATCTCATAAGG
>NW_015603083.1:0-479 GCF_001515605.1 Sinocyclocheilus anshuiensis | reverse complement strand
CAAAAACATTTATTTTGGATGCGATTAATCGTTTGACAGCACTACGTGATACATTATTATTATTATTATTATTAACAACAGCAATAATTATAATAATAATACAAATAAATACATAAATAAGCAAAGCTTGATTAAGTCATTAGCACTCTGTATGGGTATTATTTAAATAAACATATTTAATTAAATTTATTCTAAATAGAAATAAAAAATAAATATATACAATTAGAAAAAAAACTGGTGTTTAAGTATTAAAAATATCAATCTAATATGAGGTGATATATTAATAATAATCTTAACAATAAATAAATAAATTTAAGTCATTTGCATTCTTTGTATGGCTGAATTAATCACAATTAAAATGGAAGTGTGAAAACATCAATGACACACATTACGTTAATTAAATATATGGGTGCTAAACATTTCATCTAATTTATTAAAAAAGGTATATACTGTATATATATATATATATATATATATAT
>NW_015603082.1:0-480 GCF_001515605.1 Sinocyclocheilus anshuiensis | reverse complement strand
CTGGAGTCCCTTTGGCACATGCTCAAGGACCTGCGGAGGGGGAATCAAGATCGCTGTGCGCGAGTGCAACCGACCTGTGTAAGCTGCCGCTCTTTGTAGTCTTGCATCCTCACTGGACTGTGAATTGGCACCAGGTTTCTCAGTGTTCTTTGACAAATTACAGCATCACAGCCATCCTGAAGAAGAATATTCTTCAAAAGAGACTGTATGCTTAACGCACATGGGTAGACAGCAGGTTTTGCTCTATTTAAATTGCAGTCAGACACAAACATCATCAAAAAAAATAGAAGGGACTTTCTAAGAAAGGATTTATAGTTACCATTTATAGTTACTTTTTCTCAATGTGACTATGTGCTCTGTTTATGTGTTTTTATGACATTTAGGCCCAGAAATGGGGGGAAGTATTGTGTTGGACGCAGAATGAAATTCCGTTCCTGTAACTCTGAGCCATGTTCCAAGCAAAAGAAAGACTTCAGAGAG
>NW_015603081.1:0-480 GCF_001515605.1 Sinocyclocheilus anshuiensis | reverse complement strand
ATCTTGAAAAACAGGATGTTAGTGGCTGCATGGCTGCAGCAGTGACAGGAACATCTGGAAAAAAGGTGCTTGACTATCCTCATGTGCCTCAAGTCTTCCAGACCATAGCAAACATAAGGTATGCAGTCCAAAATCTAGAAATCAGGATGTAACAGAGCGTTGGACTGGAGATGTCCATAATGTATAGTAGTTCAGTCCTAGTGAGTGAGAAGTGCCAGATATGCAATACTAATGCTGCAGCATTGTGTTTTTGAGTTATCCTCACCATATGAAGTCCAATATTCCCCTCTGTGATTTTGCTGTGCTGTTTGGAACGATGATGGACAATCTTGATGTCATCTTGTAAAATATAGATGAGATGATGTAAACAATGTTGTAAAAAACACACCCAGGGGGATGCAAACAAGCAGCAGGGGTGCTGGAGCACAGCCAATACGTGTTTCATCTGCAGTTAGACCATTAAATAATATGACAGAGAGG
>NW_015603080.1:0-476 GCF_001515605.1 Sinocyclocheilus anshuiensis | reverse complement strand
GGGGCGTGAGAGAGGGAGGGAGGGACGGGGGGTTATAGGGTGGGATTTATCTCATTGTTGGCAGCACAGACAGACAGACAGACAGACAGTGCGACTGAGGCTCAACTGTGATGAGTTTAAGCATCAGAGTCATCAGCTGTTGATACAGCCGGTGTGTGAGAGAGAGAACAGAGAGAGAGAGAGAGAAGAGAGAGAAACGGAAGAAACAGAGCGAGGCGCTGAACGGATACGACTATGCTGTGCTGTATCAGGAGAACTAAACCGGTAAATATCTGGATTCTTCTCACTTTTACTGCTGTAAACTGAAATGATGGAGGCTGTCGCTGTGTTTGAGACCGTGCCTGTCAGTCAGGTGTATCTGAGTCTGATGCTCTTTTATATGAGTGAAGTAGTGGAGCTGGAGTGTGTGTGTGTGTGTGTGTGAGAGAGAGAGGAGTTCAGGGTGTGGTGTGTGTGTGTGTGTGTGTGTGTGTGTG
>NW_015603079.1:0-479 GCF_001515605.1 Sinocyclocheilus anshuiensis | reverse complement strand
AGTTGCCAATGCAACATTTCTCATTTTCATTTAGTTTAACTTGATCTACTAAAATAACTAAAACTGAAATAAAATAAATGCAAATTATATAGACATTAAAAAAATAATAAAAATGGCAAAAAAACTAAATTTCTAAAATTTTAACTAAAATTAAAATGAAAACAGAAACTATAAAAACAAAAACTAATTCAAAATATGAATAAATCTACAGTGTGTGTATGTGCCTCACTTTCTCCAAACTCCTGCAGCTCTCGAATGGTGCGTCTTTCAACTCTGAGCCTTTCAGTCTTTAATTCTTCAGGAACTCGCTTCACTTTGGGTTTCGACACCTTCAGCGGCTCCTGAAACACAAACAAACAAACACACACACACACCCACGTTAGTCATGCAGGAGCAGATGTGCGCGCGGGTGAGTGTGTGTGTGTGTGTGTGTGTGTGCGTGGGTGTGTGCGGGTGTGTGTGTGAACGAGTGTGTGTGT
>NW_015603078.1:0-480 GCF_001515605.1 Sinocyclocheilus anshuiensis | reverse complement strand
TTATCCTGCGCTGTTCCTGCCCAAGTGTTGTAATACTCAAGTATCAGTACAATAAAACAAAAATTAAAACTAAAAAGGTTAAAACAACAAAAACAAAACATATCTGTGCAAATGGATTAAATTAATTACAATTTATAAATTAAAAGGATCAAAGTAAGAAATACATCACACCTGCAAGGATCTGGTTGGTCAGGGAGTTACCGTAAAAGACTGCTTTTCTTCCCTGTGTCTGGTTTTATACTCGACACCTGTGCAATATTGTTTTTCTTTTTCTTTTATTGCTATACATCCCACCCTTTACTTTGTGTTGAGATTGTTTTCCTGCCATTCAGGCGACTTCATAAGGTAAAGCATGACAGTGTGTAAAGAATATTCAAATACCTCACACCTACAGTATGTGACGTTATGGTCCAGAATTACAACATTCCAAACTCAATCTCCTTGAAAGACTGACTAAAGTAGGTAACAGTCTAACATTTT
>NW_015603077.1:0-480 GCF_001515605.1 Sinocyclocheilus anshuiensis | reverse complement strand
GGTGATCACGGACAAAGAGACCGGCAAGAAGCGGGGCTTCGGCTTCGTGTATTTTGAAGACAACGACTCGGCCGATAAAGCCGTGGTGCTCAAGTACCACGTTATTAACGGGCATAAAGTGGAGGTGAAGAAAGCCCTGACCAAGCAGGAGATGCAGGCCGCCGGTGGCCGTGGCGGCCGCGGAAGGGGGATGGGAAGACCGCAGAACGGCTACGGCGGGCGCGGCAGCGGATACGGTAACTACAGCGGCGGCTATGGAGGCAATGACGGCTACGGTGGCGGGTATGGGGGAGGCTACGGGGACCAAATGGAGGGCTACGGCGGTGGTAACGGCTACAATGACTTTGGCAGCGGCTATGGCCAGCAGTCCTCTGGTTATGGCCCAATGAAAGGTAATTACTCGGGCAGAAGCAACGCTCCTTACTCCCGAGGAGGAGGAGGTGGTGGTGGTGGTTACGGCAGGGGGGGTTACGGAGGCTC
>NW_015603075.1:0-480 GCF_001515605.1 Sinocyclocheilus anshuiensis | reverse complement strand
GATGCGATTAATCGCGATTAATCGTTTGACAGCACTACAAAATATACATAATATTGTGCCCTTACAGACAAAATAAATCATTTTATTTTAAGGGCATGATATTATGTATATTTTAACATTTTAAACCCACAATTATAAATATTGTGGTAGAATTCACTGCAGTCTGACAGTGGAAATTTGCTGCATCAAAATTAGCAGGATTTCTTTGCTGATTATAATTGCAATAGCAATCCTTAATCTCAGGGATGCAAACTTGTCATTTTTGGGGGAAATTTGCCATTTTGAATCCAGAATAGGTCATTTGTGTGATTCGCATAGATCTGTTGAATTTTTTTAATTGGGGGAGGGGTAAAATTGGTCTACCAGTGGTACCAACTCAATACCTGCTGAAAGATGACTGCTTTTTGTAAGAAAAAATGATGAGGACGTTGAAGCTCTTGATGAAGATGTTTATTTCAGCATAGCAGTGACAAAGTACAT
>NW_015603074.1:0-480 GCF_001515605.1 Sinocyclocheilus anshuiensis | reverse complement strand
TGCAGGTTTGGTGAACAGAAGAGACTTCTTTAAAAACATTAAAAATTGTACTGATTAAAAACTTTTGACTGGTAGTGTGTTTATGTAATTTCAGAATATAAAATAATAATATGCCATTCAAAAGTATAAAAGTTTGGGGCTGGTATAAATGTTAATGTTTTGTAATGAAAAGAATGAAAAATTACACGACCATTAATAAAACTTTTTTAAGATAAACGCAATAACTGCTGATCCAGCTGTTGCATGTGTGCAGAAGTTTAGCTGGTCACACACCACTGACTACGTGGCACTGTGTAAGAGAAGATTGTGCATTATTCCCACAGCGGCGAGCGTGTGACAGACTATGGGCGTCCACAGAAGGCCGCCGTGGCAGCGCTGGGAAACAGGGCCGGAGTCTGACAGCTGGGTTGCCGAGAGAGTGAATGCGTATGAACTTGTGTGTGTGTTTGAGAAAGAAAGCAAGCTTGCTTAATGACAGCT
>NW_015603073.1:0-480 GCF_001515605.1 Sinocyclocheilus anshuiensis | reverse complement strand
GGCCATCTCTTTGCTGGCGTACCGGGACACCAGCGGTGAGCGGTATTTCATGAACTCTTCCCCGGATCCCTCCATACCAGCAGCGGTTCAGTGAAGGGCCCAGCACCGCGAAACCAGATCACACGCGGACTGCAAGTCTGAGCTATTCTGTTGCAAGGTCTTCTTTCTACTTCTTCTTTGGTGTTTTATTGGCGGTTGGTAAACCAACTAATAGGTGCATTACCGCCACCGACTGGACTGGAGTCTGTTGCAAGTTCTTCTTCTTCTTCTGTTTAATGACGGGCTGGTGACAAAAGCACATGCCGCCACCTACTGTTCCGTTTAATGTATTATAATATACGATTTAATGCGTTTACCGCAAGTCTAATCCATCAGGACCATAGAATGATCAGGACTCATGTGTCAGCTGGCGCCGCGTGTCAATATTTTTTCGTCGTCTTCTTCTTCTTCTTGTAGCGTTTATTGGCGGTGGGCAAGCCA
>NW_015603072.1:0-475 GCF_001515605.1 Sinocyclocheilus anshuiensis | reverse complement strand
CCAGAGCTGCCCCTGGGACCCTGTTACCAAGGTAACTGACAACAAACACCATCCCATTGGAACTCAAGCTGTCAATCAAATATGAACTGAAGCCCCGCCTCCCTGAAGTCACTATAATTGTGCCTGCTGTCGTAAAAATGAAGATCACTTGAATAAAGCGATATTTTTTTTTTTGTGCATAAAATAAAATAGAGTAAATTCAAATAAATACTATGTATGAGGGTGTGTGTGTGTGTGTGTGTGTGTGTGTGTGTCTCACTCGCTCCTCTCTTTTGTCTGCACAGAAGCTGCAGTGTGTGTGTGAGCACAACACTTGTGGCGAGAGCTGTAATGAGTGTTGCCCTGGATACCATCAGGAGCCGTGGCAACCTGGAACGCTTTCCGATGGAAACACATGCGAGAGTGAGACACAAAATAACACTGACTTCAAAACAACACAAACAAAAAAGTATCTTTTATTTAAAATGTGTGTGTA
>NW_015603071.1:0-480 GCF_001515605.1 Sinocyclocheilus anshuiensis | reverse complement strand
GGACTGCGCCATCTAGAGTTTCATGCCAGAACTCTGTATTTCAAAGACAATAGAAATATGAAATTACATAATAAAGATGTACTTAAGTCCTTCTTAAGTGAGTCAAAAACACTAATTCAATTAAGTTCAACTAATTGCATTTAAAATAAATGTAAATTATAAATGGTCATGTAATTGTAACATTACTTTTGGTTCACTCTTGAGTATATTCTTAGAAAGTATATTCGTTTTTTAAAAGCATGCTAAAGCATTTTTCTTTTTCAAAAGGACCATTAACATTAATTTTTCATAATTTTTCATTGAATTTCCAGCAAAAATGTTTGTATTGTGACATACAGTCCTTGTTAAAAATTCTCCTTGTGAAAAAACTCATTCACACTGTTTGTGTGTGTGTGTGTGAGGGTTTGGCAGAGTCACTGTGCACCATCAGCACCCTCAGCCTAATGAAGTCTTAAAATCACAGAAGAGCAGGAGAGCAGG
>NW_015603070.1:0-480 GCF_001515605.1 Sinocyclocheilus anshuiensis | reverse complement strand
TATCTTTAAAGGCCCCTGGGGTTTAATAGAGCAGTTGTTGAATAATTGAGGAAGCTCAATAAAGCTAAAGTTAATTTATTGTTTTTTTTTTCTTATTTTTTCTTCCTGTGGCGGACGTCTCTTAACCTCCCGCTGTCTGTCCCATCTTTGGCTCGAGGTGCGGAGATGTATTGATTTGTTCACGAATGCTGAGTTCTGTAATATTTCAATATGAATTACAATGAATGAAGCGGCACGGAGAAGAGCGCTTATGAATAATTTTCCTTCTCTGAATTCAGCTCGTCTACTGCAGCCCGACCGGAATTATATGATGCCTTATATCATATGCTTTGTTCCATTGGGCCCTTTTTCCCCCACCACTCCAGAGAAAAGTCTGAGTCATTTGCGGCCACTGTTTGACTTGATAAATGAATGTCCCTGTCTAGGTGTCAGAAAGTTACAGGTTAGGTTGCGGGATTGACCTTAACTGTCGCCATGCAT
>NW_015603069.1:0-480 GCF_001515605.1 Sinocyclocheilus anshuiensis | reverse complement strand
CTACAAATATACCCCAGCGACTTAAGACTGGCTTTGTTGTCCAGGGTCATATGTATATGTGTGTGTGTTTATAATTTGTTTTTCTTTTATTAGTCATATATATTCATATTTTAATTGCTTTTTCTGTTTTGTTTTGTTTTTTCTTTTATTAGTCGCTTAGCATTTATAGCACTTAGCAAGTGATTGCCTCAAAACAACCTGCCTGAAAAACTTCACCACCCCGAGCAAACACAGCAGATTTCAAAGCGAATACTTCCTGTGCCTGATCCCGGAACAGTATCTAAACCTTCAAACTGTCGCCACAGCTTCAGAACAAGGCTGAGCCATCTCCCAAAACCACCCGAGGAGCCGATTATGCAAATGCAAGTCTAGCTAATTAATTGGCAGTCAAAGAGGAGTGCTCGTCTCCCAAACCCTGCACCACAGAGATCACTATCTTGACAGCGGATGGGGGATCGTGCCCAGAGGCAACAACAAAAT
>NW_015603068.1:0-480 GCF_001515605.1 Sinocyclocheilus anshuiensis | reverse complement strand
CTTTTTTTTTTTCTTTTTCTTTTTTTTTTTTTGTTAAGTCGCTTTAAAAGAAATCACCGGTCGCGGCTTTTTTGGGGGGATTATTTTTAAAAATGTTGTTGCTTTTTAGGAAAACCTGACTGACGTTTCTGTGCATGTATGGTCTCTGTTTTTTCCTCAATATATTGTTGTACCGGTAGGCTGTATACTGAATGGCTTTATCAGTTGTGTGTGTCGTGCTGAACTCTCTGTGTCCACTGGGGGTCAGTATACACCAGTTTCATTTCTCTGTTCATCTGTCACTTTGGTGAAATCTATTACTGAATTTGTACAGTATGTCTCTGCACATGTGCTGTGAATTGAGCTTATTCTGCAATAATGCATTCTCATGTCATGACAAAATATGTTGATTAATTAACTTCAAGTTGACTTTAGCTCTTGATGAATGTCCTGTTCATTTTGTTGTCATTGTGGAAATAAACAAATAAATACTGTTAAAAT
>NW_015603067.1:0-480 GCF_001515605.1 Sinocyclocheilus anshuiensis | reverse complement strand
CACACTGACTCATGCTGTGTATTTCAACTAAGATGCAGACTCCGGTCTGTTCACGACAGTTGGTTAATCACAGTATGCATTTGTTAGATCATTGCATGACTGTATGTTGTCTATAATAAGGAAACACCTGATGTGTTTTATAGTTCACTGTTAAGATCAAAGACACAAGCTTTAAATATTGTAACTGTGCCAGATCCACATATTTATTCTAATAGTCTGTTAATGTTGTATAAATAAAACAAATATGAGTTGTGATTTTGACTCATTACATGTAAGTTCAATCACATTTTATGAGATATAACCTAATCACCCTTTCAACTAAGGCCATTTTTGGACTTTTAAAACATCTTGCTGTTTATCTTTATGTAATTCCAGGATCTTAACGAATGTCATGAAGTGATCGATAACGCCATAGACATGGACAGGCTGAATCGGAATGTTCCAGAACACAGCCGTCAGACTCATCAGGTCTTACAGGTG
>NW_015603066.1:0-480 GCF_001515605.1 Sinocyclocheilus anshuiensis | reverse complement strand
ATCGAAACTCACACGTATTTTAGAAAACTAGTCCTGTCCGAATAGGGCTTTTGGTGGTATATTTTGTGATATAAGCAATATTGTGACAGACATAAAAAAATTTTGACAGGAAAATGCGTTCGTTTGTTCGATCGATCAATCAATCAATCAATCAATCAAATTTGGGTGTCAGTGGTATAGCACCTAAAAATCTCACAGGAACCTCAATTTTTGTGATATGAACTTCAAATTTGGAACATAAGTTGGACATATGGCTTCAAAATTTTTTTTTACAGTTTTAGATTCCAAAATATTTTGTAAAATTTATTTTATATGAAATAAAATATTAGTACAGTACATTTTCTTTATAGTAAATTTAAATCAAAACATTTTTTTTTTACACTTTCATTGTATTTGGGTCATTTCACGAAATCCATGTCATCCCTGTTACCAACGTGTCAAAACCTGTTACTCTAAAAAGTAACAGGTTGACAGTAACAG
>NW_015603065.1:0-480 GCF_001515605.1 Sinocyclocheilus anshuiensis | reverse complement strand
ATTACATTTTACCATTTTAGAGGTTAATTTTACTATTTTGGAAGTAAAATGATCAATCATATAATTTACAGTGAAAAGCCATGAAGTGACATTCCCAGAATCCCCTGTATGGAACTTTTTTGTTACCAGTTATGCACATTATGGTTTAATGGAACGTCCTATGTTGTTAAATTAGTGTTTATTGCATTATTTTAGTGTCATGTTTGTTAGCATAATGGTGTCTTGTGTTTGTCTGTATGACACTGTGTGCACTTTCCATATATTGGTATTCACCTCAGCTTGAGGAAAAGCTACTTGTGATTAACTTTGATTCATCTTGTGGTTTTTCTCTTTCCACACGTGTCAGTATGGTGGATGTCAGTATTTTTTGAAAATATGAAACAGATTTTAGTGGTAGCATGTCTTTGTGAATTCAGCAGAAAAGGTCTCTTGGATTTACTCTTTTGAAGTAATTTTATATGTATTTTATATAGTAATTAT
>NW_015603064.1:0-480 GCF_001515605.1 Sinocyclocheilus anshuiensis | reverse complement strand
CAAACGTTATGATTGTTTCTTTACAGTAAATGACACAGGCTGTGACGTCCTATATAACTACATATAATATATCCTATATATAATATATCGTTGCAATTAAAGTTATATTGTTATGGTTATAGTTATCAAAGTTAATGTTATAATTATAGTTAAAGTTATAATTTATCATTAGACTCATACTTAACATTGTTAAAGTTATCGTTATTGTTGTTGTTAAAGTTATCGGTTATAGTTATCATAGCTAACGTTATAATTATAGTTATTGTTATAGTTATAGGTAACATTATAGTTATTGTTATAGCTAAATTTATCTTTATTATATATATCTTTATAATAATACACAATATCTTTCATTATAATAGTTATCGGTTACAGTATCGGTTATTATACTCATAGTTATCAATACATTTTTTTATTATCATTTATTTATCATAGTTATTGATACAATTATTGGTTATAGTAATCATTACAGTTAATGTT
>NW_015603063.1:0-480 GCF_001515605.1 Sinocyclocheilus anshuiensis | reverse complement strand
CTTTATTAAGCTTTAAGTCACATCTCAAATGACAAGGGATCAACTAATGTTTACATTAATTAGCCCGTGAACTCATTCTCTCAGATGGCCTGGGTATGCAGCGCATTCGCAGCTTATATGAACGGAACACCACTGCACAATACAACACTGGAGCACATGTGAGGGGCATGATGTTTCTGGATGACGTGCAGTAGGCGGATTAGCGAATCAACACACTGGGCCAGCTAACCAATCTGAGCTCATTCGGTTTTAAAAATGAAGCATTAACACATTAGACTGCACCACATAAACACAATCAAGCCTAGAAAAAAAAACAGTCACTACACAATGCCAGTGGCGAGCGGTGACTTTTTTTGACCGGGTATGCTGAGTGAGAAGATTAAGACCCCCCCCCTCCTCATTGCTTTTAAGACACACTCAAAGAGGAAAACACCATGGCAGGTGTCGATTTAAAAGTATGCACATTCCTACCTTATTTGT
>NW_015603062.1:0-480 GCF_001515605.1 Sinocyclocheilus anshuiensis | reverse complement strand
GTGTCCTTCAGGCAGCTCCCCCAGACTCCGTCCCCTGGGCGACACGTAAGTGGGCTGAGCAATTAACAATTTCATGCTGATTGCCTGAAGCATGCTTTTCTATACCATAAAGATAATAGCATGAAGGGCACCACATTCCCCCTTCACAGTCTAGACCCCCCCCCACCCTTCCAATCCCGACCCATAATTCCCGACCGCCTCCAATCCTGCAGTCCCGTGTGATGCACTTTCCCCATTCATTGAATCCTGAGCGTGCTGCCTGCTGGCTTCATTACAGACGCTCTACTCTCAGACAGCACATTTAAGAAAAATATAGAAAGGACTCCCTGAAGAGTAAACAGGTATGATTATTAAAGGATGTGAAAAAACAGGGGGAAAAAGATGAGATTCTCAGTCTCCCACTGGCTTCGGGTGATTTGAAAGTCTAATTTGGCCGCAACACAACAGGCGTACAGGTTGTACAAAACAAACCGCCTCAGT
>NW_015603061.1:0-480 GCF_001515605.1 Sinocyclocheilus anshuiensis | reverse complement strand
GAAGAGGGGAATTGCAGTTTGATGGCACCCTCTTAAGCAAAGGAGAAGATTAGAGCAAAAATGCGAAAATCAGAACTGCCTTCCTTTGGCTGAAGAGGAGAAAAGGAATTTACAATGTTGATTACCGTATGTTGCTGAAAAATTCTTCCATCTTTTTAATAAAAGTAATCCAAGTATATTAAAAAAAGTGAGTTTCAGTCATTGCACCCATGTCTGGATTATAAAAATGGAATAAACTAATGTTATTAAAGGTACAGATCACCCAAAAAAGCCATACATTTTTCACCTTCATGTCATTCAGAATGAGAAAACAAAAGAAGATCTTAGAAGCTTCTGTTTTCCATTCAAGGAATCTGAATGTTGTTTCATACTATGAAGTTCAAGATTTTGATTTTAAACTTTCCTAACTGTCTTCCTGTACATTGTGCATCTGATTGAAGTTTATCTGATCGTCAAACACTACCTCAGGTTCCTGGCTGT
>NW_015603060.1:0-480 GCF_001515605.1 Sinocyclocheilus anshuiensis | reverse complement strand
TTTGTGGTTTACTAATCGTACAATGCCAGGTTCAGGATCAGAGTCAGGTCTTCTCTATAAGGCTTTATTCTGACAGGCAACTTTTTTTTTATTTTTTCTTTTTTGGCTGTTCTGACTACAAACAACAAAATTAATTTGAGTGAGATAAGGACAAAAGCAATAAAAAGCATTAGAGACTTGACCTTTCGGAGCCCTGACCTAGTGCGATTATTAAACCACAAAAGGATCCAATTTAATGAAATTACCTCTGTTCTGCAACACTCCCAGGTGTAAGGCTCACGTCACACTATTTTTCAGCGTTCTCAGATGGCCTCGCAATATGTGCAACTCAGTTGAGTGTTGTGTGAGGAACATTATTTGATGCAATGTTGCTGCTGATATAAAGTGCTACAAATTGGTCACTTAGTTATAATGCCTCAGAAGCTAATTTTGATACAAACATATGTCACCTATCAAGGTAGTTAAGGCAGCTCACTGTGT
>NW_015603059.1:0-479 GCF_001515605.1 Sinocyclocheilus anshuiensis | reverse complement strand
CCATATGGCAGAAATGTACGGTAAAAATCAAGCAGTTAGTTATTACACATTTTAGGTAATATAACCAGACCTTAAACCTTACATTACATCAAGGTTTGCCAAACTGGGGTTCATAACTGCAGGGGGTTTGTGATTTTAATGAAAAGCTAATAATTAATTAAATAATAAAAATGTAAAATTAAAATAAATAATTTAAAAATAACATCAATCAAAAAAAAAAAAACACTTCACCAGTAGTTGATGCAATGTTGAAATGTTGAGAAAACACGATTTTTGTAAATCCAGTGGTCAAATGCTCTGTGGCCTCTCAATTTTCTGTGTTTTTAGTTCAAATAAATGCTGTTCTTTTGAACTTTCTATTTATCAAACATATCAACTATATATCATGGTTTCTACAAAATATTAAGCAGCACAGCTGTTTTCAACATTGATAGTAATAATAAATGTTTCTTGAGCATCAAATCAGCATATTAGAATGA
>NW_015603058.1:0-480 GCF_001515605.1 Sinocyclocheilus anshuiensis | reverse complement strand
AGTAAACATCAAAGCATTTAGATTATGTTTGTTTCATCTCTAGCTGTCAAACACACATGTATGCCAGGGGTGTTTTCTCTGTTTTCTCCAAGGAGGCAAAAACAAATCAACAATATAAAAAAATGATATATATGAAATCAAAAAGTGTGTAAAGCGTTCATTTTTTTAAATTATTTTTAAAAATAATTTATTTGTAAAATCATTAAAATTTTAGAGGGAGTGTCTCTTTTGTGTCTCCATGTCGCTGTGATTGGCCGATTATCCTGTAAATGCAACTATTCTTGCTTGTTAATCTTCCCAATCAGTGGGCTAAATGGCCTGAATGGCTCAAACTGGTGAAACAGGACAGACTAATTACACTCAGACACCACGTTCGGTCATGTCTGAACTTAAAACGGTGATCTGTAAGCAAGTCGATGTTTAACCCGAACTGAGCTCAGTTAAAGGGGTCATATGATGTTGCTAAAAATAACATTATTT
>NW_015603057.1:0-480 GCF_001515605.1 Sinocyclocheilus anshuiensis | reverse complement strand
AAAAAAAAAAAAAGGTTCAGTTAAAAAGGGAAGTCATACAACAAAACATGGAAATAAAACATTTTAGAAATACAAAACTAAAATGAAGGTGTTTGGGCCCACATGGCCTGACAGCAAATATGGCTCAATAATCAAACTAAAAAAAAAAAAGTAATGGTCAGACATAGCCTACAGGAAAATTGGATTAAAAAAATTCTGTTTCCTGCCAAATATAAAACAGAGGTAGTGTGCAGTTGAACATGGCTGAAAGTAAAAGGGAAATTGAGGCTGTCCTTACTGCTATGGTGGGGGCTAGCCTATTCCATTATACCCCCTTGACTGAAATATCTGTTGAAGCGCATCAGAATAAGGTGCTGAAAGCGTCCATCACCAAGACGGTTGCGTTTTGGGGTGAGTACCAGACTCCCAAGGCTGAAAAGTCTTTCGACCGGTGCACTGGATGGTGTTGGTGCATTATAGCGTAGTGCAATTTTTTTAATT
>NW_015603056.1:0-480 GCF_001515605.1 Sinocyclocheilus anshuiensis | reverse complement strand
GTGATGTAATGCTAAATTTCTCCAGATCTGTTCTGATGAAGAAGCTCATGTAAGCCTTGGATGGCCTGAGGGTGAGTACATTTTCAGCACTGGAAAAAAATCTAAATAAATCATTCAGCCTCACTAATCAACTAGTTGTATGGCTAGATGACTATCCATGACACGTATCTAATTTTATTCAAGTTTAAGTTTAATTGTAGGGATAAGTCAGTTTTTTTATATGCATAAATGTACAAACGCTTCATAATAATAGCTCTCCTGGAACTTTTTTTCTGCAGGTGTACAGTTGTTTATTAAAGGATATTTCCACTTGTTTGCAGGTGACACAGGAGATTTCAGATCCAAGCAGAGTGTTCAGACTCCTAGGATCAGACAGGTTAGAACCAGATCAAATCATTTCTGTCTCTCTCTTGCCTTACATCATCACCCTTTTACTGAGATGGTCCTCACTGCAGAACACAAGATCCAGGGGGCATGGTT
>NW_015603055.1:0-480 GCF_001515605.1 Sinocyclocheilus anshuiensis | reverse complement strand
AAAAATTGCCCCACTACCATCCAGTGCACAAGTAGAAAGACTTTTGAGTCTTGAGAGTCTTGTGCTCACCCCGAAACGCAACCGTCTTGGTGATGAACGCTTTCAGCGACCTGACCTGATGTGCTTCAACATATACTGTATTTCAGTCAAGTGGGTAGTGAAATAGGCTAGCCCTCCACCATAGAAACATGAGTAGGCTATAAGATAAGTGAGTTTACCTAGTGAGCTTATCATAAGCCATAAGTGTATTCATATTTCTATTTATTTTACAAGCCTTGTTTGGCTACATTCTACCTCTGTTGTATATTTGGTAGTAACAGCTTTCCTGTTTAGCCTATTTTATTTCAGTTTTCCTATATGTGCGTTTAATACAGCCGAGCTTGTTATTTTTTTTTGTAAAGATGGACTGAAATGATTGCGCTATATTTCTTATGAGGCATAATAGACCCAAGGACTTGTATTTTATTACTTTTTTTGTTT
>NW_015603054.1:0-480 GCF_001515605.1 Sinocyclocheilus anshuiensis | reverse complement strand
CAAATGTCGACATTGGCTACCAGAAATCGCTTACCCCACCTTTAATTAAAAAAATGATTGTTCATTGTTCCTTCATGTTAGTTCATTGAGCATTAACTAATGTTAACAGATACAACTTTTGATAATAAAAATGTATTAGCAAATGTTGACATGACATTAAATAAGATTAATACATGCTGTAGAATAATTGTTAATTGCTAGCTCATTAACTAATGTAGTTACCTAATGTTAACAAATGGAATTTGTTGTCAGGTTTATGCCTTGTTTTTGCCTTTTCCTTGTGTTCTGTTCTAGTTTATTGTGTTCCCTGTTTAACTTATTGTCAGTTTAGTACCACCCTCATTAGTTTCCATAGTTACTCACTAATGCTGGGTACACACTAAAAGATTTGTAAAATCTTATAAGACCTTCAAAATGTGAGAGACCACAAACATTAGGACAAAAAAATCCTAGATTTAACCGTTTTGCTCCTATAGTGTG
>NW_015603053.1:0-480 GCF_001515605.1 Sinocyclocheilus anshuiensis | reverse complement strand
ACTAATTGAATGAGTAACTCATACCCCCTTCCCCTAATGAGAGCCTATCCCACCCCGCGTCCTCATCCAGTCATTTTTCCAGCTTAGTGGACTGAAATGCATCACATCCCCAGGGGGAAGCGGTCTGCTTTAAAGACTCTCTGTGATGCTACCACAGGATGAGATTTGTTTTCTCTCCTGCCAGCATTGTGAGGTTTCAAGAGGACACAGTTTCTTGATCTCTACAGGGTCCTCTGTAGGTTCATGGGTTTCTTATGAGTACACAGGAATGACCACTAACTATAATGATAATGATCAGTTGTTTTTCAAGTATTACAGTGCTTTATTGTTCCGATGAGTGATCATGTTTCAGCAATAGTGAGGACAAAAACACACACACTGACAAACTCTTGTTGTTCCGGAATTGAAAGTAACCGTATGCATTTGCATAATGACTGTATAAATGTTGTTCTTATTGGTAGCTGGAACAGCAGAAGATAA
>NW_015603052.1:0-480 GCF_001515605.1 Sinocyclocheilus anshuiensis | reverse complement strand
GTCCAGGTTAATGGTTGCCTCCAAAAGGCCGCTCAAGGTCTCAGATGAACGGATCCAGACGTACCTGCAGCGACAGAACCAGCACCTGGCTGCAGCCATCACAGACGGCGACCACGAGCCCGAGGTCGACCCCTACGCCTTTGTCGATGGAGATGTTAAGTTCACCTTCTCAGATAAGAAAGACAAAGCTGGGGGAGATAGAGAACCAGGGAAGAAACACAAGGTGAGCAAAGTTTTTTGCTAGAGATATCCCATAATGCACTACTCTTTGGGCTAAACTAATGTTCAAAATTTGGGGGTTGGTAAGATTTTTTTCCCTTTTTTTTTTTTTAAAGGTATTTTAAGCTCACAGAGGCTGCATCTAATTGATGAAAAATACAGTAAAACTGTAATATTGTCAAAAAATATTACAATGACAATATTTTTTTAAATGTCATTTATTCCTGTGATGGCAAAGCTGAATTTACAGCAGCCATTACT
>NW_015603051.1:0-479 GCF_001515605.1 Sinocyclocheilus anshuiensis | reverse complement strand
TATATATATATATATATATATATAGGCTAACATATGTATTTATAGAAATATATACTGTATTTATTTTTAAATGTATACAAACTGTGATAGTTGAAGAGTATATGTTATCTCTTACCTGAATATGTTATTGAATAGGCTACCATGAAATATGACTCTGACTTTCTTAAAAATAAAATGTAATACACTACCGTTCAAAAGTCTTAATTTAGGTTTGGTAAGATTTTTTTTCAAAAGAAGTCTCTTATCTCACCAAGGCTGCATTTATTTGCATACACACACACACACACCAAAAAAAAAAATATATATAATAATAATAATAATATTGTGAAATATTAGTACAATTTAAAATAACCATTTTCTATTGAAATATATTTTAAAATGTAATTTATTCCTCTAATGGCTGATGGCAAAGCTTAATTTTCAGCAATCATTATTCCAGTCTTCAGGGTCACATGATCCTTCAGAAATCATTCTAATAT
>NW_015603050.1:0-480 GCF_001515605.1 Sinocyclocheilus anshuiensis | reverse complement strand
ACAGTTTCTATTGTATTAGCAATGCATTGCAACAACACAGCTTTGTTTTTGTTTTGCTTTCCCCACCCCCCGAAACCAAAAGTAAAACACAGCATCTTTCTACATATATTTCTTGCTAATGTTGCCCAAAGCATCACTAAATGTCAGTGTAAACGTATGGCCATGGGAAATTACTGTCGATTCCTTTCATTCTATGACTGCGAACCATTTAAACTCCTCCTGGGCCTGAGGCACATTCATACATACGTGTATATGCAATCGCATTGATTACACTATGCATTTAAGAGCATGCATAACCAAATGCATTTCCAAAAATACATCTGCTATTCTATCAGTATTACTGAATCAAAGTTGCACATAATTCCTCACCTGCACCATAATGGCCATTCTCAGCGAGTCTTTACCAATGTTTTCTTTGCATTTCTTGCAAGAGGCGCGACCACTTTTTGCGTATTCGGCTTTGTAGAGTTTGTCATCCTG
>NW_015603049.1:0-479 GCF_001515605.1 Sinocyclocheilus anshuiensis | reverse complement strand
GGCTAATTTATGCTCTCCGGACCCCATATCCATCCCTTTAATTGAATGGTTTTGCCAAATCCATTGGCTCAATGGTTCAATAAACATTGCCAAAAGGAGTGGTGAAAGGAGTGGCTCTAATTTAAATGGATCTGATAAACCTCCATTAATTTTAATCCTTGCATAAGTCTTATCATATAATGTTTTAATTATTCCAGTAAAATTCTTGTGAAATCCAAATTTTGCTAATACCTTGTATAAAAAACGGAGTCAAAGGCTTTCTCTGCATCTAAACTCAATAGTGCAGCTTCCACATTATGATCAGAAATGAAACTAAGAATATGTAAAGTTCTTCTGGTGTTGTCCTTTGCCAAATAAAGCCTGTTTGATCTAAATTAATGAGGTCTGGGAGAATATTTTCTAATCTTCGTGCTATAATGGAGGTAAACAACTTATAGTCAACATTTAGAACACTAATTGGCCGATAGTTACCACATTCC
>NW_015603048.1:0-479 GCF_001515605.1 Sinocyclocheilus anshuiensis | reverse complement strand
GAGAGATCAGTCACAGCTGAGTTGATTGCTCATATCTCCTGAGGTATTCAGATGCTCTCTTGTGGTCACATGTGGACACTGCAGAAAGTGTTGGTCAAGTAGCTATATTTACAGATTTATCAACTCTGTGGTCAGTTAGTCCAAGAGGTCCTCACTGCAGTATACAGATGTTTTATATTTAAAAGATGATGTTTTCAATAATACTGTTTTATACTATAATAATTTTGAGGTTAAAGGCTAAATGTTATACATTTAACAGTGTTGTTGCTGGCATTATTATGACAATTATTAAAATAACAAGCTCTGTTCAAGTCGTTTAGATGAGTAGCTCTGCAGTAACTGCTAGATAAGTGAAATAGAGTATTTCAGGTGAAGCGCCCTCGTGTGACACAAGTGCATTGCTCCGGGAGAGCTGCTGTGCTCGTGGAGAACCGGGTTTGAGTTTGTGCGCCCCTTCTCTCTACCTGTACTTTTTTATC
>NW_015603047.1:0-479 GCF_001515605.1 Sinocyclocheilus anshuiensis | reverse complement strand
GGGTGCCGTCAGAATGGGAGTCCAAACAGCTGATAAAAACACAATTATCCACACGACTCCAGTCCATCAATTAATGTGAAGCGAAAGGCTGCGTGATTGTAAGAAACAAATCCCTCATTAAGGTACTTAAAGCTCACCAGAGCTGTCACTTCTGGCTAAAATATAATCCATAGTCCGTAATCCATCATAACGCTTCCTCCAGTAAAAAAAAGTCCATCCCTAGTTGTCCTCCCACATCAAAATTCACCAACATATTTGTTAGATCTGTTTTGAACTGTTTTCGCTCTTGTAAACACTGCTTGATCTGTCCATATTTATCTCCTGATTCAGATGAGACAACTTTTTCACTGAAAGAAAGCAATATTATGGATAGAGGACTTGTATTTAGCTGGAAGCAATGGTTTAAAGTTAAAAGTTTTTCTTACAAACACGCAGCTTTTCTCTTCAAAGGACATTAATTGATGGACTCTAATTCAAAC
>NW_015603046.1:0-479 GCF_001515605.1 Sinocyclocheilus anshuiensis | reverse complement strand
GCCACACGAGCTGAGAGAGTACAGACAGCCGGTCTCCTTCACCCAGAGCACACTGAACACCTGAGGAGCCAAACGTCCCGTCAGAGTCTGAACACATGATCTGCTTCCACCTCTAAACAACACATGGTACTGACCGTGAGGTCGGCCGGCTGGCCGCGGATGGCGAACAGGCTGGAAACCCTGCGTCCGATGCCAGACAGCATCCCCTGACCCTGCTGAACCGGTCTCTGGTGCAGTTTACCGGAGGAGTCCGGAGCAAGCCGGAGCAGGTGACCGCGGTAAGATGACACGATGAAACTCCCGCCCTGAAATAGCAAGAGAAAACAGCTCATGGAAGAAGAGATTAGGGCTGGACGATATGGACAAAATTTCGGTCGATACGATATAATTCCAAAATAGATATGAACAATATAAAAAAAAAGCCTAAGAAAAACTGCTTTTAACTGATTGTCATTCTGTATTTTTGTGTTCTAATTTGG
>NW_015603045.1:0-479 GCF_001515605.1 Sinocyclocheilus anshuiensis | reverse complement strand
GAGTCTGGAGAGACAACTCACCTCTGAACTGCACAGCCGAGGTACGTACACACGATTAAACCTAAAGGACGTTACGGTGGATCAGAATTGAACTTGCTTTTATAATAGTTATATTTTAGGTCCAGAGTTGATGTGTGTGTGGTGATTTATTAATACCTTTAGAAATAGTGTGTTACCTTTTTAAATGATTTTAAATTGAGCCTTATCCAGTAATCACAAATTACTGGAAAAGTGATGGAAATTCTTTGGTCATAATGTGTATGAACCCTTCTGGTCCTCATTTATTATTTTTTTTAGTAAACACATTAACGCATGACGAACACTCAGAAAAACCTCAGAGTGTGCGCCGCCAATTCCCTCCCTACATCGCAACCAAACCGTGTCACTAGTGGATTTACTGCCAATTCAACTCCTGCCGTTTGCGCCAAGAAATGAAGCCAATTATTCAGCTGGATAACAACTCTGACAATATGTACAAA
>NW_015603044.1:0-479 GCF_001515605.1 Sinocyclocheilus anshuiensis | reverse complement strand
TGGGAGAAAATCCAGGGCCGTTTTTTACTCCCAGTCCGTCCCTGAAGACAATGGCTGCGTTCCACTCCAGTTTTAGACACGCACTCGTGAACGTCCCTACGCACTTCACCTCGGGGGAATCCCTGCCGCCATTTTGAAGTGCGTTCCACTTTGTGAAGCGAGTCTACTTCATATGTACACTTTAGGCACCAATATGTCCCACAATGCAGTACGATTGTGATGTCACTTCAACAGCTTGCGCTCGCAATTACTATCCACACCTGGCACAGTTCGAATGATGTAGGGGAAAGCAGTTTACACCTGTAAGTAAAGTTAGGTCAATTAAGCAGTTTAGAATATTTATATTGAGATAAAACAGCATAATACTTGTAACTACATCAACTGTTATTAAGATTTGTTCATTGTAGTGTTACATTTTACTGTTGTGTAAGACTCACATAATTTGCTTAATACACATTAATAAAGAAAACTACAATGTT
>NW_015603043.1:0-479 GCF_001515605.1 Sinocyclocheilus anshuiensis | reverse complement strand
TGCCAGAAGTTGACGGACTTGTCCCTCAAGCACATTTCGAAAGGCCTGACCAAGCTCAAAGTGCTCAACCTGAGTTTCTGCGGGGGCATCTCGGACGCTGGCATGATCCACCTCTCTCACATGACGAGCCTGTGGAGCCTTAATCTGCGTTCGTGCGACAACATCAGCGACACGGGCATCATGCACCTCGCCATGGGCACGTTGAGACTCTCTGGACTCGACGTGTCGTTTTGCGACAAGATAGGCGACCAGAGCCTGGCTTATATCGCGCAGGGCCTGTACCAGCTCAAGTCGCTGTCGCTGTGCTCGTGCCACATCAGTGACGATGGCATCAACAGGATGGTGCGCCAAATGCACGAGCTGAGGACGCTGAACATCGGCCAGTGCGTGCGGATTACAGACAAAGGACTGGAGCTGATCGCAGACCACTTGACGCATCTGACCGGCATCGACCTGTATGGATGTACGAAAATCACTAA
>NW_015603042.1:0-479 GCF_001515605.1 Sinocyclocheilus anshuiensis | reverse complement strand
TCTTAGTGGGGGTTTATGGCAGCCTGCGGAAGAGAGATGGCTTTGTGTAGGCCGCTGTCATACACACATGTTGAGTCATTGTGGCCTGACTTCGATCGGATGAACGTATGTAGGAAATGCGATTGAGGCCATGCTGAGGTTCAGGGGAGGGTTGTCATTCACAGTGTCATTAAAAACACTTTTTAAAGCCATACTGTTAAATGTCAAAACAGCTTGATATGTGGACGTGAATTCTTGAAGTCATACATTTGACTTCTATGATGATTCTAAGAAATAGAAGGTAAGTGTTTACAGATAAACACTAGCTAGTGGTAACTTAAGCGTATGTAAGTGCATTTAACTTTTTAACATCTTTTGACTGACGACTGTCTTTACAGGTGGCACATTCAAAAAGGTTATTTAAAGCCGTGCCAAACAAACATAAATAATGAATGAATGAATAATACTGTTACAATGAAAACAAATGAATAAATAAATAA
>NW_015603041.1:0-479 GCF_001515605.1 Sinocyclocheilus anshuiensis | reverse complement strand
GACACCTCTCTTGCATGTTAGCTTAGCACAAATATTATACCTAGCAGTTACTTGCTGATCGCAAGTGTAGCCAAACACTGGAGCGCTTAGAATAGAGCAGAATCAGGTCCTCGCAGATGGAAAAAAAGAAAAGATGCGCGCACAGGAATCGATAGGCGGAATCGAAATTTTAATTTTACAAAAAGTATCCGATTCCGGACCTTAAGTATCTGATTCTGGAATTGGAATCGGTGTTCGATACCCAACCCGAGTTATTAGAGATGAGTTAATCAGTATAATGTGGGATATTTTATTGTATGTGCACAGTTCCTCTGTAGGTTGCCTCACTGAAAGCCTCGAGTTCATAAACCTATAAATCTTTTAATACACTGTTAGATCTTTATAATTTTGAGATTTATTAACGCATGTTGTACATGTAAAACAATTGATATTAGTTATTAGTAGGGATGTAACGATTCACTCAACTCACGATTCGATTC
>NW_015603040.1:0-479 GCF_001515605.1 Sinocyclocheilus anshuiensis | reverse complement strand
TTCATTTGTGTCGGTGTACTGGCACTAAAATAAGTAAAATAAATACAACATAAATTCATAAACTAAATCTATGATCTGTTTATTTTAACTCTGCCTCAGTCCTTTGATATTTCATGGCCAAAGTTCATTTTTGAACTCAATATATAAATTACGATTAAAAAAATAATAAAAGAACAATGCTAACGCATTATAATGTAATACAATGTAAAGGAAATGGCGCTAAGGTTCGCTTCGTTTGAACCAGACACTGAAGCAGTCACGTGGTTTTCAGGCAAATGAAGCTTCAGACGTCATAGATCACGTGCTTGTCTCAAAACGAATCAAGCTCCGATACAATGCTTCATTGTGAAATGTGTTGTTTTTTTGATGCAAGCTTCGAAGCTTCGGTGTTGAACGTAACATCACTACCATTAAATCCTAAAAGAAGAAGAAGAAGAAGAACACATGCTGGTGTGTGTCGTTCAGATGGGGTGTTTTTT
>NW_015603039.1:0-479 GCF_001515605.1 Sinocyclocheilus anshuiensis | reverse complement strand
GAGTCACGGTAAATCTGACACACGCTCCCCCATGTGTGATGTCATAACTAGGCGGTGCTGCCATGGGTGATGTCATATGTAGGTGACCGCACCTTTCCTGTTTTTCTCCAGTGTGATCTCCACGTAGGACGTGGGGACGTAGCCCTCCTCTCCGCCTTGTTTCCGAATCCTCGTCCATCCGTCACCTTTATCTATCTCTATGACGTACAGCACCTCGTTCTCGTTCATTACCAACGTGCCTTCGTTAGAGCCTAAGGAACAAACACATTTTTAATACTTTTAACAAGAATTTAATAGCATAGATGAACACAGAAACTACGTGCAAAGTTGTAAACAAGAAACATTTAATGCAAGGTGTTTTTGTACCATCAAAAGAGTAGAGAGCTTTGCAGTGGCCAATAGCAGGGAGAGGATCGTCATCGTCAAACTCGTCGTCAAATTCATGTGGGTCTGGCTGCGGTGGAGACCGATGCTCCTGA
>NW_015603038.1:0-479 GCF_001515605.1 Sinocyclocheilus anshuiensis | reverse complement strand
CAGACAGACAGACAGACAGACAGACAGACGGATGGACGGATGGACGGATGGATAGATGGATGGATAGATGGATAGATAGATAGACGGACGGACGGATGGATAGATGGACGGACGGACAGACAGACAGACAGACAAACAGACAGACAGATAGATGCATGCATAATAAGATGCAAAATATAGCTTCTTATTCCTTTCTTTAGATTTTGGTGAAAATATGACCAGGGTATTTCTTGACTGTTTTCGTGAGATTCACTCAGAATAACAGTGCACCTGCTGTTGTCACGGAGCGAGGCTCTTGCAAGAGAGAAAGCTTCAGCGGCCGATCTGTTTTTGGAGGTGATTTCTCTGAGGACCGTCTTGATCCGCAGCAGCTGAGTGAGGGAGCAAGAGTGTCAAGCATGGATATATGAATCACGACAGACAGGATGAAGCGCTGCTGACCTCCTGATACTGCGCGGTGTTGGCGTGATAGAGCTGCC
>NW_015603037.1:0-478 GCF_001515605.1 Sinocyclocheilus anshuiensis | reverse complement strand
GTGTGTGTGAGAGAGAGAGAGAGAGAGAGAGAGAGAGAGAAACAGTGAGGTAACAAGTATTGGTCAGCAGTCTACAGACTCAGTCTCTCAATCTGATGATGATTTGTTCTTCTCTCCCACTGAAGGTCAAGACTTTCCGCCTTCACAAACGCACACGTATCGAAATGAAGACACACTATAGACATCTATTGTTTATATAAAGCTAATTATTATGACCGAAGACTTATGTAAAACCAAACATTATATGACAGCTTTCTTTATTTTCAACTTATTATACAAGGATTGAATGAATGAATTAATAAAATAGTAAAACTGATAAGTTTCCGTTTACTTGTAGAATATCTTAAAGTAAATGTGTGTATATATATATATATATCACACACTTTTTCTGAAATGAATCACAATTAATCCCACCTAATGTTAAACTTTTTATATATACTTTTATATTACAATAATTTCACATTCAATCTTCAAATTA
>NW_015603036.1:0-478 GCF_001515605.1 Sinocyclocheilus anshuiensis | reverse complement strand
TATTCTCTTGTAAATTAAAAAGTAATGCGTTACTTTACTAGTTAGCTACTTGTAAAAAGTAACTTGTAATGCGTTACCCCCAACACTGTATTGTGTTGTACTCAAACTACACACCTGCATCACAAAAAAAAATGGAAAATTAATTAATCCGAACTTTGTATGCAGTTTCTGACGACTCTCTGCTTCGAAAAAGAATGTTCTGTTTCGCGATTCAGCTGGTCGATTTGAGAACCGCTCGGACACATTCAGTCCGATTCGTAAACAAACTGTTTCAGGCAGTTTTGTGAACCGACTCATCGAAAAGATTCAGTTCAACAGAACGACGATTCGTTCGTGAATTAGACACCGCTGAAAAGAAACAGAGAGGGAGGGAGCAGCTGCTGACACGAGAGAGAGAGAGAGAAAGAGAGAGAGAGACAGAGCGAGAGAGAGAGAGAGAGCGAGCAAGAGAGAGAGAGAGAGAGAGAGAGAGAGAGAG
>NW_015603035.1:0-479 GCF_001515605.1 Sinocyclocheilus anshuiensis | reverse complement strand
AAACAGCAGACGCCTGCACATATCCAACAAACAAACACAGTTACAAAGCATTTCCTTTCTCTGCTTCTGCTGCGTTATTGATTATTGCAGTGCTCTACTGAAAAGAGAAATAAAACCTTGATCAGATTTCTGAAGTTGAAGAATTGTTTTTCTAAAAATAATAATTCAATATCAACAGCACTAATTGGAAAGCAATTTGTTTCACTCCCTCAAGAAATGTGTATGATAGCGAATCCAGTCAACCGTCTCCACGGCAACCATAAAAATTGTTAATTTCATGCAGTGTTAAATAATAGCGCAGAAAATCAAGAATAAGTCAAGTGAGCAAATATATACAAGAATCACAACATGAAGCTCAGTATAATACACACTCTCTTATTGATTAAATCTGCAAATCATGATCTGATACAATCATATCAACAATGACATACTGAGGATAGATAGATAGATGGATGGACGGACGGACGGACGGACGGACG
>NW_015603034.1:0-479 GCF_001515605.1 Sinocyclocheilus anshuiensis | reverse complement strand
AAAACTGGCTATTTGTAAAAATTTTAACTAATAATTAAATAATTAATTAAATGAAAATTGGTATTTCAAATATTAATTAAAACTATAATAGTATATCAATAATACTAAAATAACACGGGTCAAGATTTGTACAATATGTCTTGAATTAGGTTTATTTTTCTCGCACCTTTTGGTGATTTTTTTTGTTTTGTTTTTGTTTTAATCATACATATAACAACACTTAGTGAGTTTCTAGCAGTCTAGTCAGTCAAATTTCTTGTTTCAAGAATGTTTCCATCACTTTTGGCTTTATGAAGGTACAGTCCTAAGAAGTTTAACATACCATAAAAACATGAATATCTAAAAAGCGCAGTTGAAAGAGAAAAGAGTCGTACGGTGCTCATCAGCTCCTTCCTCATATCTCCAGCACATCGCGCTTTGCTCTGAATGTGCACCGTCTTACTGGCCGGCGTTCTCTCGCTGGATATCGTAGGCGTCCG
>NW_015603033.1:0-479 GCF_001515605.1 Sinocyclocheilus anshuiensis | reverse complement strand
ATTTTGGATGCAATTAATCACGATTAATCATTTGACAGCACTAGTAAAAACATAATTATATAATTACAAAAACTGCTGACATAAAAATGTTGATATAAACATTGCATTATGTGCAATTCAAATGTTTATGTTATATGTTATGTTTATGTTATGTTATATTTGAAGGTTGATTATCAAATGAATTTGAATAATTCCTTATCAAATAAAGTTTCCGTTTAATGAGAACGTTGGGTTTGGGTGTTTGAGTAATAAATGAGTTTCAGAGGATCGCTGTAAATCAGAGCTGCCCGTAAACACGCATGTCAGCGATCATGTGACTGTGGCTCCGGCCAATAGAATCGCAGCTGCTCACCTTGTGAGACTCCTTGAGTCGCGGCGGCAGGTTGTCTCGTATCCGTCTCATGGCCTGCAGTGGCGGCTCGTTGAAGTACGGTGGCTCTCCGTCCACCATCTCGATCACCATGATGCCCAGAGACCAG
>NW_015603032.1:0-479 GCF_001515605.1 Sinocyclocheilus anshuiensis | reverse complement strand
GAGAGAGAGAGACTAAGCAAATTTGCAACTGAATATGGAAAATTGCATCATTCACTTTTTAAAAATTAACTCCTTTTGTTTTTCACAGAAAATAAGCAAAGATAATGATATAGTTATATGAAATAATTTTCAATTTAGAGCAAACGAATGGTGAAAAAAAAAAAACCTATACTAACAGGGCAACTAAAAGGTGAGGTGTGTAATTAATAAAGAAACATATATAGATATTGAATATATTGTTTTTTTTTTGGAAGATGCTTTCAAAATCCACTTGGCTCAAGAGTCAGAGGGGGCACGGGCTCACTTTGCCCACCACCATCAAGCGTACATTTGACCACATTAAAACTGAAAAAATGAAAGGTTGTCCGTCCTCGCCCAGATCACAGGACTCTGCTTCCCAGAGATTTCCATCAAGAGTCAGTGGGCGACCGCAGTGCAATCTGTGTAGAGCGCCGCCCCTTTTAACTAAGATTAGTACG
>NW_015603031.1:0-479 GCF_001515605.1 Sinocyclocheilus anshuiensis | reverse complement strand
GAATGATTTCTGAAGGATGATGTGACACTGAAGACTGCAGTAATGGTTGCTGAAAATTCAGCTTTGCCATCTGTAAATTACTGATAAATCACTGTTAATAGATTACTTTTTAAAATCATTCACCGAAAAACTAATCCTATAAACTGATGTAACTGCTGTACTGTGAAGCATCAAAGCAGTTGTCAGTGCGATCATTTATTATACTTGTGAATGCAGTCAGCTGAGTCCAGTTGGCGGTGAGAATGGAATTTGGTAGATTGCCAGTTGTGCACTCATTGAAGTTCAGCCCTGTTTCTGAGAGTTACTGATTATGATGCTCTGAGTGTCTGCTGCTGTTAAATCTTTTAACGTGTGTGTGTGTGTGATGTCTTACACAGGTCTTTTCTTCATCTTGCCGTGCACCGACAGCTTTATCAATGTGGATATGCGCACCATCACCTTTGATATCCCCCCTCAGGAGGTGAGATCACACACACAAA
>NW_015603030.1:0-479 GCF_001515605.1 Sinocyclocheilus anshuiensis | reverse complement strand
GAGCAGCTCCTTGAACACCTCCATCACGTTTTCGTTTTCTTTAGCTGAGGCCTCCAGAAAACAGTTGTTCCAGTCCAGTTCCACCTTCACCAGAACGTCGTCCGCCGATACCCTTCGTTCTTGCATTCGGTCTTTTTTGTTGCCCACCACCACGATGGGCGTGAACTTGTCCTCCTTGACCTCCAGGATTTCCTCACGCAGTCTCTTGACGGCTTCTAGGGATTCGGGGTCGTCCACGGAGTAGACCAGGGCAAATGCATCTCCATTCTGGATGGAGAGCTTCCGCATGGCTGGGAAGGAGTAGCTGCCGCTCGTGTCCATGATGTTAATGGTCACTTTGACTCCAGCCACCTCATACTCCTTGCTGTGGAGCTCCTCCACCGTGCGCCGATGCTTGGGGTCAAAGCTGTCTTGTAGGAAACGTTTAATCAGTGCTGTTTTCCCCACACCTGCGGCTCCCATGAACACCAAGCGCACGT
>NW_015603029.1:0-479 GCF_001515605.1 Sinocyclocheilus anshuiensis | reverse complement strand
TGAAGGTGGGAGAGAGCGCTGTACATTCACTCCCCCCACCGACAACCTGAGACTCGAACTCACAACCTTTGGTCTACCGACTCTCTAACCATTAGGCCACGACTTCCCCTGAAACCAGCATTTCAGAGCTGGTTTGCCAAGTCTCTGCTGCAATGATTGAAACAGGTTTGTTTTTCTCTCTGCAGGTGACCACACCCTCACTGAAACCCCTCCCACTCATGACCCCACCTACCACCTCTTCACCTACCAGCTCTCTCCGGAGGTGACCCCTGTGCACAGCGCCCCCTGCAGTATGGACACCACACAGCACCAGCCTTGCATGTATGGAAGCTCTCAGGTGGGCTTGGAGGACCTCAGGTGGGCGTCATATACAGACAGCACAACTTACCAAAGCTTTTCTTCAGCTAAAGAAATGGGTGGGACATTTGGTCCCCCCACTGACCTCTCTCAGGAACTGTATCCACAATACACCTGTGAGG
>NW_015603028.1:0-468 GCF_001515605.1 Sinocyclocheilus anshuiensis | reverse complement strand
TATATATATATATATATATATATATACACATTTTAAATATAATTATAATTCTATTGTAATATTAAATATATTAAATTTTTTGGGCATCAATAATAGCATAAATTTGTTTCTATTTTGTAATAAACAGCTGCCTAAAGATTCCCGTGGTTTATAAAAATTAGGGAAAGTGGAGTGAATTAATCAAAAAATATCTTTACGTCAGGTGACTGAGCGGGAGCTGAAGTCTGGCGGGACAAACTTGCAGGTGACAGAGAAGAATAAGAAGGAGTATATCGAGCGGATGGTGAAGTGGAGGGTGGAGCGCGGTGTCGTCCAGCAGACGCAGGCTCTGGTCCGGGGCTTTTACGAGGTAAACATGCTTCTCATCTGATTTACTCTCTGCCCGTTTACTGTTAAGTGCTGTCCAAGTAGCCTTCATTTAACCTCTGACCTCTGTGTGTGTGTGTGTGTGTGTGTGTGTGTGTGTGT
>NW_015603027.1:0-479 GCF_001515605.1 Sinocyclocheilus anshuiensis | reverse complement strand
TGTGTGTGTGTGTGTGTGTATGTGTTTAGATGGGGCAATGAGTTTTGTGAGCAGTGCTCCACACGCTCCTGCTCTAAACGCTTCAATTACAACAAAAAGCTGAAGCAGACAGTAAAGCGTGACGCCTGCATGTCCATTGTGCAGCAGAGCAGGGTAGTCGCTCGTTTATGAGTGTGTTTATTTGTATGTACGCGCTCATGCATGACCAGGACGGTCTGTGTGGTCTTTGGGGTTGTGGTTTGGCCCTCATTGGCCCAGTGAGGGAAGTACACACTTTTACAGCCTTACAGTGGCCAGGTCTCAAGGGTCTGTGTAGTTCATGCCCAGCGTCCCATGCCAACCCACATTTACCCAGACCACAGACCAAATGACTTGCCTTTTGGACATCTACCATCTACTTGAAATAACTCACCATTTTAACTAGATAGTATTAGTGTATTACAGTGGGTACGGAAAGTATTCAGACCCCCTTAAATTTT
>NW_015603026.1:0-479 GCF_001515605.1 Sinocyclocheilus anshuiensis | reverse complement strand
TATAAGTGTTATCAGTCTAATGCATTAGATATATTGCTTGCAAATACACTGTAACTTCTTATCTCTGTTTCAAAACCAAGTAATTCATGGCCTTGGCTAATGCTTACACAGGCAGCTGCTTTCTAACCATCATGGAACCTCATAGGTGACCGATTTAGAAACTCTACATGGCAGCAATTCCACATGGTGCACAAAAAAAAAACAGAAGAAAAAAAAAATCCATTGGTTTCAGTAGAGTTTGATGTTAGCATGTTGCTAAACTAACAGTGCAATACTCTAATAAGCCTACAACTGCAGTGCATACAAAAATATTCTTCAAAAACATTTAGAGTTTTGATTACCTCCTGATACAGGAATGAATGCTACAATGAGGCGGATCGATCAGGTGACCAACATCCTGGCTCCACTGGCAGTGGGTCAGGTAATGACCCTGTCCTCTAATGTGGTTGGCTGTGGCTTCATCTTAGGATGGAATCTGG
>NW_015603025.1:0-479 GCF_001515605.1 Sinocyclocheilus anshuiensis | reverse complement strand
CTGAGCTACAGTTACTGACTTCATTAGATTTATTAGGGCAATGAGCCCCCTGCCTTGGGTTGAGAACTTGACAGATGTGCCACTACTCAATGCCAAGATGAAGCTAAAGAAGAGGATGACTTCTGGCTCTCACAGGTTGGGAGAAGCACAAACAAGCTAATAACAGAAGATTTTAGAGTTTATTTCAGGGGTGTCTGAGGAGGCAAGAGTGGCAGTGCAGGTGAGGAAATAATTGACAGACATGCAGAAAAATAAACATTATATTATAGACATTTTTTAAGTAAGTCTAACTCTCAACAAAACTGCATTTACAGTATCACTACTACTTACTATCACAATTATCACAGTATCACTTTATCACAATTTAAAGTTACTATATTATTGAAATAATGTAAAGTATTATATGACTAATATACCAATTACTAAGATGAAAATGAATATACTTTAAAATGTAATTTATTTCTGTGATGGCAAAGCTG
>NW_015603024.1:0-479 GCF_001515605.1 Sinocyclocheilus anshuiensis | reverse complement strand
CATGGTCGCTTTCTTAAAGGCACACTGCTGTTAGTCTAAGGGGGGGCTGTCCACTTAATTCAAAGCTCTTTATTCGAATCAGGCTAAAGAGGAAGAGTTGGCAGAGAGGGTCGTATCCTCCAGCATGCAGTTGTCTCCAAAAATAATGTGGCTCAGAATAAAAAAAAACAAAAACAAAAAAGCATCAAGAGAGCGACTATTTAAATAATACGCTGGAAATATATTCTAGTCTGCAAAACATTACAGGATTAGTTTAATACCAGGAAAGACAGCTCGCTGCCCTTGGTGGCCTGTTCTGTTCTTGGAACGCCACTTAATAAGATGGTTGAAGCTAGGATATATTGACCAGGAGTGTGAGTGGCTGCATCAAAAGACTTTCTGCACACACAACTAATGAGATACCCGGGTCTTGATCATTTAGCCAGGAATAAAAAAGGGAACATTACTGACAGATGAATGAATGAATGAATGAATGAATG